>NW_020798756.1:0-97841 GCF_003344945.1 Aspergillus welwitschiae | reverse complement strand
TTTTTTTTTTTTTTTTTTTTTTTTTTTTTTTTTTTTTTTTTTTTTTTTTTTTTTTTTTTTTTTTTTTTTTTTTTTTTTTTTTTTTTTTTTTCGGGATATTCAAGGTTTATGATAGAGCTTACGTGAGGATGACCAGACCACCTTTCTTACTGTACCATGTCAGTTACTGCTTTTGTTATATATGGCCCTGCTGATTCCTCCTCATATCAATTAGCAATATCATTATACCCCTCATATATATTCCCATAGCTGATATAGCTTCAAATAAAATCCGCATTTGATTAAACACTAGCACTGCTAGCTATGAATTTGACCCAAATGGCTGCAAATGCAAGACCGGACTGAACCTGGACACTTTGAAACACTGAACACCAGCAGTGGTCTACAATCTCAATGATATAACACAAAAAAAAAAAAAAAAAAAAAAAAAAAAAAAAAAAAAAAAAAAAAAAAAAAAAAAAAAAAAAAAAAAAAAAAAAAAAAATGAAACGCGAAATCGCCATGAAGAGAAAATGGATACAACGAGAAAGGGAGATAGTATGAACAACCATGTGGGAATCATATGCTTTAGGAAAAGAAAAGGTTGAGAAGGATGATAGCGAAGGATTTCAGTCAAGTTCAGGGATTCTGTTTCGATAGCGCTGCTGCAAGGCGCTTGTAGTCGTCCAACAAAACAGATACGTCGGCGATGGTGAGCTCATTGGCGTTCTGCAACTGGAGGAAACGCTGAATAGGCGGGTCGACCCGCTCTACCCGGGGTGGAGCGCTGAGGACGCTTGATGAGGATGTCTCGCGGGAGAGGATCGAGGCCCTGATTCTCTCGGTGGGAGTGTTGGGTGATGGCATCGGACCGGGAGTGTCAGGAGTTCCAGGGGCACCACGTCCAAAGTTGCGGATCATACCGGGTATGTGGTTAAGTGGGTTGAGGGTGTTTCCAAAGTTCCGCACCGATTCAAGCGGTGTAGGCGCCTGGGAGGATGCGCTTGCTGGGGAAGCCTGGGGCTCTTCCTTCTGCGGGCCTTGAGAGACTGTTGTCTTCCTGGAGCTGCCCTGAGTCCGAACACTCTCGACACTCCTGTCACGTGGAGTTCTCTGGCCGCTGACCAGCCCTAGGAATGTATCCTCTGCCTTCGATCCGATGCGCCTTAATTGTGGGCGATCAATGGGACGAGACTCTCTTCCTGTGTTTTCGTCCTGGTTCAGGCTATGCTCCGTAGATATAGGGTTGGTGACCAGACGTCGAGCATCTGCCAACGTCTTCGGCAGGACCGGATTCCCATCTTTGACAGGGAACTGGTTGGACTGCAACTCTTTGAGGCGGCCAAACAGAAAGTTGAAGCTGCTGTCTAAGGATGCCCCAATGTTCTTGAGGCCCTGGTCGGCAGTGTTACGAACAGCATCATTAGCAGCGCCGAGCACCTTAGCAGGGGGCTGAAAGAGATTGTTCAGCCGCCGTTGTTGAGTGCTCGCCGATGACTGAGGCCTGAGCAAGCTATCCGAAGCTTCTTGACCAGCTGGCTTCGAGAGTTCAGGTGAGGCTGTCACCGGTGTAACCGACGATACTGCTGCTTCCTTGATGGTAGTAGGAGACGGAAGAGAGTCGATCTTGCCGGCCGCAGTTGAATCATCATTGGACGCCTTGGTCTGGCCTTCAAAGGCTTCCTCGCCGCGCAATTCGGACAGATCTACATTCTCAAGAAAGCTAATAGCCGCTTCCAGGTTAGTCAAGCAATATGCGGTTTCACCGTCTATCTTATTTGACGACCTAAACCGTTGAATGAATTGTAGATTGCTTATAACGTTGATCCCCTCAGGAGGGCAAGTGATCAAGGAATAGATCAGAGTGGGTAGTATCTCGTCAGCGGAAGAAGATGATGGCAGGAGCTTAGTCAAGGCATCAACTATCGCCTTGTGCGCGGCGGCAAGTTGCTGCAGTTTGCCCAAAGGATACTTGTCATCGTTCATCTTTGCCAAGCAGTCTCGTGCAGCAGAAAGGCATTCATCTGCTTCTTTCTGTTTCCCTTCATCAATAGCACTTAGGTCGATTTCGACGCCGAGATCCTTCAGATTAATACCAACTACAGAGAGAGCCGCGGTCTTTGAACGCAATTTCTCGTCCCTGATTTCATCCAGTGTGCTTTTATGCCTCCATAGCTTGTCGTAGATAGTCTCACAAGCTCTCCGTTCCACAGCTTCTTCCAAAGCAACACGCTTGGTTGCAAGATGCTTTCGCGCAATCCTCCTTTCTGTAACTTCTGATGCTGTCAACATTTGACGGCCATCTGAACCTGTATTACTAGACTTGCCCTGCGCCGCACGGTACGGGGAAGGGTCACGATTTATCCGGGAAGCAAGAGCAGAGATGTGAGTAGCTATGTGTGATTCTGCTCGGACGTAGAATTCTTGGAACCGGCTCGATACTTTCTCGATTGTAGGAGGAGAGGAATGTACCTTGGCAGTAAGAGAGTGGACAAATCTGCCAATATTTAAATCAGCAACACATTACCGGGTGGCGAGAGTAGAGGCCCGACTGTACCTATCTGTCATACTTGCGAGCTCTATAGGTAGTTCTTCCGTGTGACCCAAGCTACCTCGAGAGAGCACCGAGGTCTCCTCACCCTGCTGCGCATCGTCCCCCAAGTCGGCAGAGCCTGGCTTCTCGAACAGGTCAGGACTGCTATTCCGGTCCTCCTCGGCCGTGGACAAGGGTAACGGGAGTGCTTCAGCGTCTACCGACTCTGGTATTGCCACGGACTGAACAGTCTTGGCTCTGGAACGAACGAAAGGGCTGGTCTCGGGAGTGTCCATCCTTGGGAACGAGCGGGCCGTGTGTAGGCGCGGCTTTGCAGCGCCATCGTCGGCAGGATTGGCAGACATGGTTATATTAAGAGAAGTAACAACGAGGTATCAGTGCGACAAATGCTCGGCTTTCAGCTGCTCATATGATCGGCTCATACGAATGCAGTTGTATGGAGCCGGTGCGTATAGATGACACCTGGAACTTTAATCTGGCAACCCCAACCGAACGGACGGGTCAGGGGGGGGAGGTCAAGAACTAGATCTGGTTGGGATTAGTTGTCCAAGCCACACATCATGAGCAAACTGCCTCGCAGGCCAGGCTTCAAAGGCGACAGAAATGCAAGAAGAGGAGAGGGAAGTCAACAATCAATACCGTAGTGGCTCATGATTGCGCGGCGGAGTAAGCGTCGGAGAAACCCAAAAGCGGCGGACGTCACGCGCCAATCACGTGTGGCAGTCACGCTTTCTCCGCAATCGGGATTCCCAGATGCGGCTTGTCACGATAAGTGATCTTCGCCTAGCTTGGAGTTTGTTTCTCCTGTATACCCGAGCGAATGTACGAAGCGGTCCGAGTTCCGTCAGACAAAAAAAGGGACTTCTTTGGCGCAACAATCATAATCCATCATTTACATTTGTGAGGGTGTCAAGACAAGCATGAGTGAACGAGGCGTCAATTGAGAGTAAATAGGTATCATATCTATCTAACATTCATCATGCGAGGATGACTATGCACGTGGAGCAAGGAACAAGGGCTAAATAAGACAAGGTGAAGAGTATAGTTTACAGACGAGCAGACTTGGAGTGGTCAGCCTTGGCCTCGGTAGCCTTCTCGATGCGGGCACCCAGATCGGGGTTCACACGATGGAACATGCCGTAGGTGGCCTTGCGAACACGCTCGTGGGCGGCGCACAAGTGAGAGGAAACATTGTGGACGAAGTTGTCTTGCTGGCCGGGCTGGCGACCCAAGACCTGCCAAAGACCGTTGGCCTGAACGTAATCCTCATCGGTGACGGGCAGCTGCTCAACAACGACGGAGCCGGCCCACTTCTCGTGCTCCTGGCTAGCCTTCACGGGCTGGTAGTTGTAAGGACGGAAGGTGGAGGGATAATTGGGGTTGGCTCCGTAGTTACCCTGCACGTTCATGTAGCCATCACGGTGCCAGGGGCTGAACGAGCGGAGCGGGCAGTTGACGGGGATCTGCTCGTAGTTGCCGCTCAGACGGTGGCGCTGGGTGTCGGGGTAGGAGAAGAGGCGGGACTGCAGGACTGGGTCGGCAGAGGGCTCCACGCCCGGAACCATGTGCGAGGGAGAGAAGGCGGCCTGCTCAACCTCGGCGAAGTAGTTCTCGGGGTTCTTGTTGAGAGTGAGCTTGCCGAAGCGGCGCAGAGGGACCTCACTCTGAGGCCAGACCTTGGTCAGGTCAAAGACGCTCCAGCGGAACTTCTCGGCCTGCTCAGGGCTCAGGACCTGGACATAGCAGGTCCATGAGGGGTTCTCGCCACGCGAAATAGCGTCGAACAAGTCCTGGGTGTGCCAGTCGGGGTTCTCAGCCGCCAGGCGAGTGGCCTCCTCGTTGTTGAAGGTCTTGTTGCCCTGGTCGGTCTTGAGGTGGATCTGGACGTAGTTGAAGGTGCCGTCGGGCTTGATCCACTTGTAAGTGTGGCCGGAGTAGCCGTTCATGTGGCGGTAAGAGTAAGGCGTGCCACGGTCACTGAAGAGGTGCATGACCTGGTGGATGGCCTCCTGGTGGGTGGAAAGGTAGTCCCAGAACATGGTGGCATCCTTGAGGTTGGTCTGGGGATTGCGCTTCTGGGTGTGGATGAAGATGGGGAACTTGGCGGGGTCACGGAGGAAGAAGACGGGGGTGTTGTTGAAGACCCAGTCCCAGTTACCCTCTTCAGTGTAGAACTTGATAGCGAAGCCACGAGGATCACGCGCGCTGTCCGGAGAGCCCTTCTCACCACCGACGGTGGAGAAGCGAGTGAACAGCTTGGTCTTCTTGCCAATGCCCTTGAGCATGTCGATGACGGTGATGTCGCTAATGTCATCGGTAACCTCGAACTCACCAAAGGCGCCAGCACCCTTGGCGTGAACAACACGCTCTGGGATTCTCTCTCTGTCGAAGTGTGCGAGAAGGTCGATCAGGTGGAAGTCCTGGAGCAGAAGGGGTCCGTTGCGACCAACGCGCTGAGCAGCCTGGGGGTCCATAACCTGAATGTGTCAGCCTTGTATCCGTATTTTTAATTTCGGCGTAGCATACTGGGCAGCCATTGGAGGTAGTGTAGATTGGCTTCTCATTGTAGCGGTAGGTCTCTATAAGACAAATCCAAGTTAGTCTTCATTTCACGCTTCAGAACGAACGGAAAGCCAGAGAAGTATAGACATACTGGGTTGATCGTCCTTGCCCATGGTGACGGTTTGTGATGTGAGCTAATTGAGATTATTGGAGGAGTAGTGAATTGAAGACGGAGACAAGCCGGGGAGAGGAAGACGTTGTCTGGCGGGCTAAGATAGCTTAATGCGGGGTTCTAGTCGATGAAAGACCTAGCAGTAGTTCGTTGATACGGACAAGGAATTCCTTGGGAGGGATGCGGGGAGGAAAAAAAGGCCACGGAGTGAGGTTTTGATGGAAGAAGAAGTAATTGCAAGAACTGAAGCAGCAGCAGCAAGGGAAGAAGAGATTATAAGGAAAAGACCAGACGATCCATTGAAAGATTTGAAGGCGGGTGGCTCGTCGCCGAGGGAGGCAGATGGGGAACCCCGTGCCGCAGCAGCCAATGATGATGCCGGGGAAGGTCAACGCGGTGGTTCCACGGAACCGCCTGCCTCGATCAGTCCCGCTGCCTGTCCGATTTCCCGCCGGTTCAGGTACTACTTACTACTTACTTCGTGACCTTGAGCAATTGATAGTTGAGCTCCCTCATAAAAGCTCATGCCAGCCTGAAGCTCTCTCGATCCTACTGGCAGCAAGGGGAAGTACCCAGAAATTCATTCACATATTGACTTTCTCGGAAGCACCAGAACAAACAAAAATCACCCAAAGGAGCTTTCCGATACGCTAATTTACCCCGCACAATTGCACCAATCCGCCAGGGGTGTCCACCAATCAGCACCATCTCGATGTCAGAATGTCGACCAAGTCTAGAAATTCCCCGCGTTTCTCCTTTGGAAAGGACATTGACTAATACTAATCATGTTGAGGATAATGCGGAGGATGGCTATGTTCTAGATATCTACTAAGATAAGTGGTGTGGTGTAGATGGATCCTCAACGCGTAACCACCTAGACGAGTACTGAAACGGCCCGAGGTGGGCATGGCAAGTTCCGACAGTCTGCAAAATGCGCTAAGAATCGAGGTTAGCTTATCCGCTAATTATTTAGTTAGCTGTGGTGGTCTGATAAATCAACCTTAGTCAACGGACCTGGCCAGAAGTTCTTTGCCTTTCTGCAGACCGCCAGCCCTGCAGGTACTACTACTGGTAGTCCGTCTGGACCTTCCGCGATCCCCATCTTAGAAGTGCTATCCGGGCGTAATTCCTGCCTCTTTGGGAAAATGGCTGGCTTTGATTTGCTAATTTTCCGTAAGGGGAAGGCAACCTTGTTTGGCCTTCCTAATCAGGTGATGAGATGCTTTGAGCTGCTGTTCGTTCTCAGTTACCTAATAAAGTTATTGAATGAGTTCTCCCTGATAAAAGTAGTAAGATGTGATCGTGGGGAGTAAAGCGATGATGTTAGGTAGCTTCGAATCCCGCACATTCTTCGGAACATAAGTTTCCCTGAATTACTCTCCGCTCTGAAACTGTCGATTCATCACCGTACAAAATACATGATACAATTGGCCGAGGTAGCCATCCGCCTATTTCGAGCACCAAATACGGCTATGATAGTCGGCTTCTTCAGCCGATGTAATGCTCACCCGGTTCTTTGACACTGCGAAAAGTGATATCTCTACCGACAGCTACGTCAGATGCCACGGGGACTTCCCCGCGGAAAGCTCCGCCCTCCGAAGCGGAGCGAGATTCTCCTAGTGGAGTAGAATCCGAGCGGCAGATGCCTCGGAATACCCTCCCGCTCGGTTCCGATCGCGTTCAGGCTTTATGCTTCATGTTCCATACTCATTGTCAAAACGTCAATTTGTTTTACAAGCACGCAACTCATATAGATACAATCCAATCAGTCATTGCAAGCCATATCCAATGGAGCGAAAAGAATGTTAACATCCGCCGATTTTATTACAAAGCATATTCATCAAGTCATGTCATTATCAGTCGGACCTCGCCGCCATCCTTACTTGCGCTCAGCATTCGCACCTGATCTGTCGCCATTGATGCTGCTGAGGATATCTCCAGTCGACTGTCCGACGCCCCGGGTGGTGTTGCCCAGGCCTTCAGTAGCACCGCCGACAGTCTTGCCTAGACCCTGGGTTGCGCCGCCGACAGTCTGTCCGAGTCCACCCACAGTGCTTCCGACGGTGTCTCCGAGTCCGCCCACGGTCTTTCCTAGGGTATCACCGAGACCTCCAACGAGGTTGGCTATATACTTACGTATTAGCAACGGGTGTACATGGCATCGAGGTGTGTTGGGATTTGGTACCCAGGGGTGCGAGAACTTCAGAACGCGACCGACTAGTTAAGTCAAAGCACAAACAAGGCGAGAATAGAACATAAGAACAGTGGGTGCGAAGGCCGATATCACTTACGGTTGTCGTTGTTATCGTTGCCAGAAGACATGGTTTCAGTATCGTGCGAGGCAAACTAATCTTCAGCGGAAATAATTCGGAAGAAAGATGATTTTGTCTTTTGAAGGGTCAAGATGATTTTTAAACCAAGCTGATCTTGCAGATGAATCGAACTAATTGCCAGCTGTTGCGACAAGTTTTCCTTTTTATATACAAGGTACACAGCACAAGTATCCAATATTCAAAGTCGCCACGGGACGCTCCATCCCCCTATGATATCATCGTGTCCTGAAACCAAGATGGTACCACAACCCGCAACCAATGAACCCGGGAAATCGAAGATTTGATGGATGCAGCTGATGACGCTCATCCGCAAGATGATGAAATAAGGCCCTGGCAGTTATGACAGTGGCGCGGCGACCCCTAGTCTGCGATGCTGGTTGCAATGCCTATTGGCTGTTGTGGGCACCCGCATACGTAGGGAATAGGCGAGTTAATATTGATACTTCAACAACACGAGGCCAGATCGCCCTAACCAGATCGAGGGGTTAGGCAGCCATGGGGATTATCTTCCAGCCAACCTGGACTTTTAGACTCATTTACGCAGCAACCCTTGACCAAGCAGGTTTGATTCGGGCAGTTGCAGTATTGGGACCCATTCCTTCACTCTGGTCCACGCTGGTCGGGATGACTAGTGCTGACCGGTGACAACCAGTAGAGAGATGGTCCGTCAGCTCGTCGATTGATGGGATCAGCTTGGATTGACATTGCACAACATAGCCGTCAACCATCTGTAACTTACGTACGAGCAGAAGAAAGTCACCAATACCAACTTGAAGCAAATAACACCTTAACATCCTCTCTCATAACATGTCCTCCTCACCCTCTACTTCAAAACCCCTGTCACCATCTCCGCCCTCAGAGGCCTATTCCAACCTAGGACAATGTGGACTAGGACACTCAGGCCCATGGCGCTGCAAGCAACATACCAAGGCAACCTCATAATGTGATCCAGCGTTTGCCGAATACCTCCTAGTATTGTACATAGTCATTACCGCAGTACTGTATGTTTGAGTGTGTCAGATTGGGTCTGTATAGATGCATCTAGTATAGAGAAGGTACCTCAATCTAGACTCACGTGATTTATCTATGGCGCAATTTCACTCTTGGTCCAGTCAGTCAGGGGCTGCAAGCGATCATCAGCAACTATCATGAACTGGAACGCAATCTTTTTCTAGGGATGAATGAATCTATCGAGATAATTGCACCCACAACAACGGCGTCGTCCATGACAGAAGTCACAACCGACGAACAGCACGCGGCCAGTGTCTCGGGCAATGCAGACAATAATGAATTAGCCGGTTCTACAGGCAGGCCGGCTACTACCTTCGACGCGATAACCGATCGTGTCAGCTTGCGTGGAGAATCCGAGTATCCAAGCGGAGCAAAATTCTGGCTCCTCATGCTCACCCTGGCTGCTGTCCTGATTTTAAGCAGCATAGACATGAACATTGTCGCGACAGCCGTGCCTAGCATTACTGACTATTTCCACACTGTTGCAGATGTCGGGTGGTATTCCTCTGCGTTCAGGCTCTGCCAGTGCTCCTTTCAGTTTGTTTTTGGCAAGGCATACAAGCTCTTCTCTATCAAGGCCGTCTTTTTGCTTGCCAATGCCATTTCTATAGCAGGTTCGCTGCTCTGCGGGGCAGCCAGTACGTCGACCATGCTCGTCGTTGGTCGGGCCGTAGCTGGACTAGGATCTGCCGGTCTTCTTTCAGGGTGCTTTGTTATCCTCGTGCAATCGATGCCTTTACACAAACGACCTATGTTCACCGGCATGATGGGTGCCGTCGAAGGCCTGGCTACGCTATCCGCACCACTTCTCGGCGGAGCCATTGTGCAGTCTGTTGGCTGGCGATGGTGTTTTTACATCAACGCACCTCTTGGTGCTGCTACACTGGTATTAACAATGTGTTGTTTCTCAGATCCGCCGAAACCCAGCGACATTTCCCGCATGGGACTTAAGCAGAAGCTCATGCAACTCGACCTGATAAGCAACCTACTGTTCATCCCAGCGCTGACAGCCCTCTTCCTGGCCTTTTCATGGGCCGGTACCAAGTATTCCTGGGGCAGTGGCCCAGTGATAGGCCCTATTATTGCCTTTGCCGTCCTCATGGCCGCCTTTATCTACAATCAGAAACGACGAGGAGACGCCGCCGCTCTCCCTTTCCGCATTATGAAACGCCGCAGCGTTATCGCCGGATGCATATTTATCATGTGCGGTAATAGCACCGGCAACGTTCTCGAATATTATTTACCTACTTATTATCAAGTCGTACGTGGATATACTCCCGCCAAAAGCGGCTACATGATGCTCCCTATCATCATCGCCGGCACCATTGGCGCACTCATCCATGGCTTCGGGACCAGCGCCACTGGCTACTACGCACCGTTCATGCTTTTCGCCTCAATCATAATGCCCGTCGCCGCGGGCCTCATCACCACTATCAAAATCAACACTAGCTTTGCAGAACTGATCACATACACCGCCTTCTCTGGCCTGGCCTACGGTATCGGCTTCTCTGGACCGCAGAACGCTGTCCAAACGGTGTTACCCGTGGAGGACGTGCCGCTTGGCACATCTATCATGCTATTCTCCCAGTCTTTTGGACCAGCAGTGGCGATCGCAATTGCTCAGGTCCTATTCGTAAATCAGCTCTCGATGAATCTAAGTGGTCTCGTGTCAGGCTTGAATGGAGCAAGGATCGAAAACACTGGCCTAACACAAATCGTGACGAGCATGCCACCATCCAAGGCTCGAGAAGCCCTCGTAGCTATCGATAAAAGCCTGATACGGACGTGGTACCTGGTGGTGGGACTTGCATGCGCAACGATGGTTGGGAGCTTGATGATAGAATGGCGGTCGGTGAAATCGAGACGCGACTAGTAGTAGAATAAAGCAGCAATACCTTACATGACGCCAATTATAAATAATCCGTTACACTCCCTTCTCACTCTCCTCATCAATCACTAAAAAAGCAGGCCTCCCCTCATCCCCAACCCTCCCCACCTCTAACAACACCCTCCAAACCCAAACCCCCAAATCCACCTCTCGAAACGCCCTCCCAAACCACTCCTTCCCACTCCTCGCAATCTCCCCCGCCCTCTTCCTCCCCTCCTCACTCGACGTAAAATACCTCACCACCTCCGGCATCTCCTCCATCCCCAAACTAACCGGGATATAATGCACCCACGGCCACAGCCTCTCATCATGCCACTCCCTAAACAGCGTCTGCTTTATAGGCGCAGAATTCGACGCCAGGAGGCTATAAAACCTCCCGCTGATTCCATTCCCATCGAGATCGAATACCAAGCGCGATTGTAGGCCCTGGTCTTTGTCGGCCCAGGAGTGCGGGTGGAAGTAGCGGCGTTGGGCGCGGCAGGGGTTGGCATCGCAGTTGAAGATGCGGGTGAATGAGATGGTGTAGAGGCGGGTGTTGAGGAAGGTGGATTTGTGGGTTGTTATTGGGGTGTCTTTGTTTGTATCTTTCCCTTTCTTGTGCTCGTTTTGGTGAAGGTATGTGTAGGTGTGGTGGTGGTTTGAAGGGTTTGCGAGTAGGTTCACGAAGCGTTGGCGGTGGAAGTTGTGCCAGTTGCTGTCTTTGTTGGTATTTGTTGCGAAGGCGCCGGTGGTAGAGCCGGCCCAGTACAACGTGTTTTGCTTCTGGGACCAGGAGATGTCTTTTTCGGGTGTGTATTGAAAGTCGGGTTGTAGGTAGGCCGGGCTGGGGTAGAGGATGTCGGTCATGGTGGAGAGGGAGCCCGGGGAGAGGATCGGGAGGAGACCGGTTATGGGTCGGAAGGAGGTTGGGCTGAGGAAGATGCCGTGCATTGTGCTGTATTCCGTGTGGAGGCAGAGGTTTTTTGCTTGTGTTGGATCGGTGATGAATGGGAGGTTGGGGGCTTGGGATGGTGGTTGTTGGTTTTGAGTCTGGGTTCTATTGGTATGGTAAAGGCAGGGAGCTGATATAGTGTCCCATGTTGGTTGTCTGGACTGGTCCTTTATGCTTGGACTGCTGTGGATATTGTCTGGTGGTGGGTATATCACTCTTGGCTCATCGAGATGATTGACTAGGAAGGTAATGTCAGGTAGAGTTGCGGGTATATTCTCGAGTAAGGTATCGAATGTATGTTGAATATCCCGATCAAGCACGCGGAAATCATGCGAGCATTTTGTTTTGCGTGAGCTGCCAAAGAACGTACACGTCCAAAGGTCGTTTCCCGGCAGGTTGCGCGCGTTTTTAATGTTTTCGTTGATCTCTTTGCCACTCAACTTCAACATCGGTAGTATACTGTTGTATATAGCATCGTAATCGTCAATTATCGGCGACTGATGAGCAGATGCATATTGGTACCACTCCTCAAATCCTGGTGGCGGCTCGATCTTGTATCGCCGTCGGTACTCATCGCATGCAGCTATGTATGTGCGAGATTGCTTATGGATGGTTGCTTCGAATTCGAGTCTGGCGTTATCCATTATCTCTGCGATGGGGTGGTCTTGGACGATTGCGTTGTTCCAGATATATATGGTCCATATGTTTGCGATGTATGGGATTAATGTTGCCAGACCAAATACCCACAGGATCCATCGACTCTTTAGATTACTCGGAAGCACTTGGGTGATTTGAGCAAGCACAAGCAAGGAGGCGACAACATTTAGGAATGCTTTGAGGTCTGACGATTGGTTGAACGGGCTGTTGGCAGATAGAAGACTGAACGTTTCTACTAAGACAGCTGTGCTCCAGGAAGTATAGCAAATCTTAATTAGAGTCAGTACTGTACCGTATACGATGGGTCTCTGGAGCTTACAGTCTGGATAGTGAAGAAATAGGCAAAGGTCTTAAACAAGCCCAAAGCAAATATGCTAAGGGGATGACCCCCGGAATACCCGAATATAATTATCTCCGCCACGACCGTCGCTGCCAACATCGGTAGAATTCTGGCAGCGAGGTGAAACGATGTAAGTTCGGCATCTATACAGTTGGGTAACGATCGTCCATTGTGAGACAAGATAACGAGTATAATGCCCAGGATACAAGCCAAGGGGATTAATGAGAGACCCCATTCAAGGTTCGAGGAGGATGCGAGGCTGAACGTTCCCAGTAATGAGACGACAATAGATCCGTATAATGTTTCTGTTAGAAAGAAGAAAGACCTCTTTTCTATCAAACTGTGTATACGGAACCTGAACACCTTTCCTGCTATCAGCAGTAATGGAAATAGAATTGGCTGATGTCACATCAGCCATATGTTTTCTTGAGGGTGCTCGCCTAACGCACGAAACTTTGAAGGACCCCAATTTCCGCCTTGAACCAAGAATATAGACATACACCTGCAGCAATTAACCATAGGTGTATAGAACGCAGAGAACCATACTTCAGCAGATTAGGATTCTGCTCAATGGGATAAGTTGAACACTGGTGGTATCTAGAACTTAATCTAAATAATATGGGCAGTGTTGCCCATGCCACCATTTCAGAGCCTGTTTCAGTGCACTGTGTGAATGAGTGCTCTGCTATTATTCGCGTGAGCAAGGCAAGAGAAATTATCCCGACTGCTTTGTCCACCTGGACAAACGGATGATTTGCGGACATAGCATAAGTACGCTACGTTAGCAAATCGATCTGCTCCTGTGTGGTTGTTGTTTGCTGTTATGAAGGGATCAAAGGAGAACAAACTGTAACTGTAGAGACAAATGGCATTATTACAAGGTAAATCTGAAAGGGCTGACTACGAAAAGTTCTACATTAGGCACAATAAACCCGAGACACGTAGTGCACTGGTCGGGCTGGCCGAAAAGGAGGGCATTGGCAATATACTTCTGTCAACTTACGCATGCCGATCTTTTCAAGTGTCCAATCGCAATCTTGTAGCCTTACGAGGGATGTTGGTGCTAGAAGATGGAGTAGGTGGCCTAGTTAGGGCACCGAGTAAGCCCGTTCCTTTGTGCTAAATCTCATCATGCCATAGGCTCCAGACAAGGCTGCTAACGTGCGGGGTAAGGCTGAGGTCTGGTCATCTAAGCCCTATCTGGTAATCAGGGTCTTGGGATCGTAGATCATCATTTGACTTTAGTAATAGTTATGCAGGTGTCCGGGCTATACAGCCACAGTAAGATTATAGAAAGATAGCCATAGGATAGTAGCTCGCCCTAGTTGTTACTAATGAAAACCTGAACTTCATATAATAATCAGTAGGTATGCTTAAAATATAGAGATGACGAGAGAAATCATTCTTAAGGAGAATATTTCCGTGAGCTGAACACTTGATGGCTATAAATAGTAAAACCAGGTCCCTGCCAGTAACGATCAGAAGTCGCTTGATTCATCTCGCGGCTCCCAGGAGGAGCAGGAGGAGCGCAACAATGAGCCAGTCATTTGATAGACACCAACTGTGAACACATGGCAACTAACAAAGAGATAACTGTATTGGATATATTATTATACTACTACGTTGTGTTGTAGTGGATTAACCGCCGTGTGACGTAGTATTCTTGTGGAATATATATCCGGCCGCTTTCTGAAGTTACTCGATTCCTTTCTTCTTTTTATCGACACCCAAGATCATCCATATTTCGCTATCTCTATCCCAAACAACACTTCATTTGAGCCTGTCTGGGTTCACCACTCGGAAATGTTAAAATACTACTCCATCTAGACACAGGATCAAATAATCACAATGTTCCCGCACTCATATTCGAGTAACAGCCCTTCAAGACCGATGAAAGTAATAATTAGGCGGAGAGCATGTGGATGTAGATGGAGCAGGGAATATAACTAACTGATGGATATTAACCTACCTATCTTGGGTAACCATGAAATGAAACATGACAGTATTCTTGTTTTCAGGAGATATCATTTTGATGATCTATTGTCTAATGGAGCCGTAAACGTGGATATCTGGCTGAAGTGCTATGGTAATAGTGCCCGTATTGTCTGATATTCAGACAAGTCTGCGCGCTCCTACGCGTACGGAGAGTTCAAAGCCCAAGTGTCTTGATATGATCCGCAATTGGCAGAGACATCCAAGAAGAAACTGAATACTTACTATCTTACAGACTCTGTCATATGTGAGCATCTGTTTGCTAAATCTATTGAGCAAGTCAGTCACCCAGCTGCATGGCCGCAGTAAAGTATGGTATGAGACTGAGATAAAGGAATCGAAAGCCTGGATAATATAATGTTGAGACATTCACTGCAGCCAGGCAGCTGTCAGCTGATCCTTCGCCTTTTCTTCCCGCGTGGTCTCCGACCACCACCTCTTCCAACCACCAACCATCTTCTTGAGATCTAGGTAGATCAAATCCATATATCCTTGACCCTTCGTCTTGACATATAATAACTGAATCGAGCCGTGTTTGAAAACCTACTGTGGTAGTAAATCCCCGCGTCCGCCTCATGGATTGTCTTCTTCCATGCGTATCTGAAACATGGACAGAGCCGCGTATATAGTATCGACCAATTAACCAGGACCATCAGGCCCGTAGGTAATCGGAAGAGGGCTTATCGAACTACAGGGACTAAATCATGATCCTGCAAAATGTGATTGGGTATCTGCATATACGCCATGTGCTCAATGTTGCTGGAATTCATTGGCCAGTGGATAAATTCTTGAATCGGAGGTAGTGCGAGAATCCTTCGCAGCATGATTCATGCATATACGCGCAGACGAGAAAGCCAGGGTGGCCAAGCTTCACCCACTTACCGAGAATCGAAAGAAAAGGAAGAATCGGAGATCCAGGCGGATCCTACGGGATCAAGCTTATCGGAGAATTTTGGCCTGCATTCCTGCCACGAGGCACCTGCAGACGATGCCTCTTAGCGTGCATACTCGAACATCTATACTTTGTGCAGCAATTGACCACACGTTAAATTTTCTTTCTGAGTTGAACCATGATATCCTGTTAACTCTTTTTATTCTTTTTTATCATTTTGCTTCTTGTGGACACCAATTGGCGGAGGGGCAGGCCGTCCCTGTTTTCCCCGCAAACCCCTCGTGTCGGATCCCGGCGTAAATGAGACTTGGCTTGGCCTAGTCGGAGTTTAATCTGCCTGGATATCCATTGTCACACCAGATCTTTTGCAGACCAGATGATTCGAAACTAAGAGAATTATCAAGATCTGACTCGTCATGCCATTGGCAAATGCACGCAGCAAACGACACCAAACCGGTTCCTGCAGTCGGTGGGGGGGCGCGATACTCACCACCGCCGGCCCCGCCGCCAGCATAAAAATCTAACGATGGCCGTCCCACTGCTAATGCGCGCTCCGGTCCGGAACGTCCCTGATTTTCCTGCTGCCCTCCATTGATTATCGGTCAACTCCTCCTCCTCCTCCTCCCTCCTCTTTCCCCCTTCACCTCCTCTTTCCCTCCCTCCTCCCCCCCTTTCACCTTTTTCTCTCCCTCCCCCGGGATTGCCTGCAATTGCTCGCCAGCATGGCTTCCCACAAGGTTCCGGATGCCATTGCCCCGGCAGAGCAGCCGCCATCCCCCTCCTCCGATCGCCAGGATTCCATGGCTTCCGCAGCCAAGATCATCCAGAATGCCAAAGCGGCCACGGATAAGGAGCAGAAGATGACCCTGCTCCAGGGCATCAAGCTCTACCCCAAGGCTGTCGCTTGGAGTATCCTGATCTCCACCTGCATTGTCATGGAAGGTTACGATATCAGTCTCGTCAACAACTTCTACGCTTTCCCTCAATTCAACCGAAAATATGGCGAGTTGTCGGCGGATGGGACATATCAGGTGCCAGCACGGGTAATTGACTCCCTCCCCTCTGTCTCCCTGGGACCTTCCTGCAATTGCACCGTTATCTCGCACGTCATGCAGTGCTCGCGTGACACAATCAGCTAACAAAAGTCTCCTATATAGTGGCAATCGGGTTTGAGTAACGGTGCCTATGTCGGAGAAATTATTGGCCTTTTCATTAATGGCTGGGCTTCGGAACGCTTCGGATATCGTTATACTATCATGGCTTGTCTCGTTTTGATCACAGCGTGGACCGCCATCTTTTTCACCGCCCCGAACGTCCAGGCGCTGCTGGCTGCGGAAATTCTGGCCGGTATTCCCTGGGGAGTGTTTCAGACATTGACCGTCACCTATGCTTCGGAGGTGTGTCCGGTTGCGCTGCGTGGGTACCTCACGACCTATGTCAACTTCTGCTGGGGATTGGGACAATTGATCGGTATCGGTGTGATCAAGGGTATGATTAATAGGGATGACCAATGGGCGTACCGGATCCCCTATGGACTGCAGTGGATGTGGCCCTTGCCCCTCTTCATCGGCATTTCTCTCGCCCCGGAGTCCCCATGGTGGTTGGTCCGGAAGGGCAAGACCCAGCAGGCCAAGAAAGCCCTGCTGCGATTGACGAGCGTGAAGCGGGAGACCAACTTCGACGCCGACGAGACCATTTCGATGATGGTTCATACTACGGCCCTGGAGAACAAGATCACTACAGGGGCCAGCTATCTGGACTGTTTCAAAGGCACCGACCTGCGCCGGACCGAGATCGTCTGCATGGTGTGGGCCATTCAAAACCTCAGTGGCAACTCCTTTTCCAACTACTCGACTTACTTCCTCGAGCAGGCGGGCCTGAGCACCGATAATGCCTACGCATTTGCCATGGGCCAGTACGGAATCAATATGGTCGGCGTCTTCGGAGCCTGGTTCCTCATGTCCATCGGCCTGGGCCGGAGAACGCTCTATCTATACGGTCTCTGCGGACTGTGCGTCATGTTGCTCGTCATGGGATTCCTTGGCTTAGTGCCCGAAGAGCACAAAACCCAGGCTGCCCTGGCTACCGGCTGCATGATGATCATCTGGGCGCTCTTCTACCAATTGACCGTCGGCACAGTCGCCTACTCCCTTGTCGCTGAGCTCTCTACTCGCCGCCTCCAAATCAAGACGGTCGTGCTCGGCCGCAATCTGTACAACATTGTGGCCATCGTCTGCGGTGTCTTGACCCCGTACATGCTGAACCCCGGAGCATGGGACTGGGGCAACTATGCCGGCTTCTTCTGGGGCGGCATCTGCTTCCTCTGCATCGTGTACACGTTCTTCCGGGTGCCGGAACCCAATGGACGGTCGTTCGCGGAGCTCGACCTCCTCTTCGAGCGGGGGGTCAGTGCGCGCAAGTTCGCCCAGACCCAGGTCGATGTGTTTGACGAGACCATGGAGCATGGCACGGTCGATCACTATCAGACGGAGAAGACGGCGGCGGCTGATGTGGCGGCCGTGGGGAAGGAGAATGCGAATCCGACTTCGACTCCACCGCAATGATGAATGACGCCCGCTTGTAATAAAATTATAATATATTAATGTACATAGAGACAGCTAATAATGAATATAGACGATTAATGATGCATTCATTCTCATGCTTACTCAGTCATTAGGTGGGCTTGATGGTTACTACATTGACAATCAATAGGTACCTCACTTCACTATCCAAAGCTTCATCATCTTCCAATCTACTCATTCGACCACTCGGGCTTCTTCTTCTCCGCAAACGCCGTCATGCCTACCACCGTCAGCATCAACTACTTTCCAAAGAAGAAGAAAGGAATACTCACCAATCTTCTGATCCCTACTCCCGAACAACCCGTGAAACAGTCTCCTCTCAAACTCCACTCCCTCCCTCAACCCAACCTCGTATCCCTTATTAACCACCTCCTTACCCGCCACCACCGCAACCCTCGAATAACCCGCAATCGTCTCCGCCGTCTCAACCGCAGCATTCACCACCTCATCCTTACCCCCCTCCACCACCCTCGCTGCAACCCCCCACTCACCCGCCTCCTTCCCACTGAAGTTCTTCCCCGTCAGAATCAACTCCATCGCCTTACTCTTCCCCACCGCCTTCGTGAGCCGCTGCGATCCGCCCGCTCCCGGGATAACACCCAGCTTGATCTCGGGCTGTCCGAAGGTCGCAGTGGACGTGCAGTAGATGATGTCGCACATTAGGGCAAGTTCGCAGCCGCCGCCCAGAGCGTAGCCGGAGACGGCGGCGATGACGGGCTTGCGGATTGCGTTGGCGAGATGTGACCAAGGGGCGATGAAGTTGTTGCTGTATGCGGAGGAGAAGGTTAGGGGGGCCATTTCTTTGATGTCGGCGCCGGCTGGATTATATCATCGGGTTGTTAGTGGGGTGTGCTTGTGCTTCGTGTTGGGGTATGGTCTGGGAACAGTACCAGCAAAAGCTTTCTCGCTGCCAGTAATGACGATTGCGCCGATGTCTTTGTCCGTGTCGTAGGTGGTTAGGGCATCGTTGAGTTCTTCGAAGAGAGGGCTGGAGAGCGCGTTGAGGGCTTTGGGTCGGTTGAGGGTGACTGTTTCATTTCCATTGCGGTTATGGTTAGCACTGGATACATGCTTGTTGCCATTGCTATTGAGTGAAGTGGACAGTAGATGGGGATATACTCAGTCCTACGCCCGGCTTGGGGGTCGAGGTGAGGATGTGCTCGTATGCCGAGGTTGCGGTTGCGGAGAACGGGCGGCCGCGGGCAAGAAAGGATGTCAGAGGGATAGCGGTGCGGGAGGAGACGAGACGGGAGCACTGGCGGGAAAACATATTGAGAGCAATTACTGATTATCGAGTATATGAGAGGAGAGAGAGAGTGTGTGTGTGAAGAGATCAATTGCAGACGTGATAAAAGAGAAACAGTCGGGGAAAGGGAAGGGATATGATGATGATAGCAGCTCCCCGCAAATCCCGCCAATCCCGCCGAGTTAACCCCGGCAATAGCCGTGACAGCTTTTACACGTGATAGCTGTCGCTGAGTCATCGTCCCCTGAGGCGCAGTCATCATGACAGTGGCTGGTGTCGCCCAAAACGGGTTAGCGGGAGCGGCCGGGCAGTGGCCAGTTTTCCCGCGAGCAGCTGCTGGCTGGGCTGTCCTTCACCTTCATCAGCTGAAGCACTTCGCATTCCTGATCCATTGCTTTCTGTCCGTGCTCGGTGCTGTCTTTGTGCCCTATGCGCTGAGTCTGCTGGGTGCCTTCTTGTCCGCTTTTTCGTATCTTCTCTCTTCACTCTCCTCTCTTCTTCCTGCTACGCGATTGATAGCCACATCCACATTTCCACCATGGACGTTCCTGAGCCTGAGCAGACGCCTTTCACGGCCGTGACGGCGCAAACCTCGAAGCTGGCTAGGGTATGTATCTGTACTTCCTTTGGGACCCTTTTTCACAGTGTCTGTCGCAATCCTGCAACCAGCGCAGACGACATGCCCATCCGCTACCCCAGCAAACAACACCAACTCACGGACCATGACATGACATGATAAGCTAACTAATACCTCGCACAGCAATACCAAACCTACCTCGACGCCTCCACCCCATTCACAGCCTACCGCTGGACCGGCACCGTCGTCCTGCTCCTCGTCTTCTTCCTGAGAATCGTCCTCGCCCAGGGATGGTACATCGTGGCCTACACCCTCGGCATCTACCTGCTCAACCTCTTCCTCCTCTTCCTGCAACCCAAGTTCGACCCCTCCCTGACGCAGGATGAGGGTCTGGAAGACGGCGACGCCGCCGCTCCCAGCCTGCCCATGAAGCAAGACGACGAATTCCGTCCTTTCATCCGCCGTCTCCCCGAGTTCAAGTTCTGGCACTCGGCCACTCGCGCCATTCTTATCGGCTTCGTTTGCTCGTGGTTCGCCGTCTTCGATATCCCGGTGTTCTGGCCTGTCTTGGTGGTCTACTGGATTATTCTCTTTGTGTTGACCAGTACGTATACCAGTTCTGCTTATCTGTGGTGGGAAGCGAAACCGGCAGAAGGCTAACCCAAATTCACTACTAGTGCGCCGCCAGATCCAGCACATGATTAAGTACCGCTACGTGCCGTTCTCGTTCGGTAAGACGCGGTACGGCCGGTCATAAAGCGACACCGACACAAAAAAGAAAAATAGATATATCTTTTCATCTGCCTGAATGAATCACGGCAGATTGCAATGAGATGTGATGAGACGAGACGATGATGTGGTGTGATATGATGATGGAAATTCGTCATGTCATGCTATGCGATACATGGCTTTGTGCTCTTCTCTGATGGCTACGCTAGTACATCCATATAATATTGATGAATTAGATGTCGCCGTCCGGAATATTTCTCCCCCTTCCTGTCCGATGTCTTACCCCATGTACTTACTTATCCTTCATGCCGGAATATAGGCTGGTTGTTGGTAAGTACACGGGGTAATGACATAAGGACAAGCACAATAAATACCTTTACAACCCCTTTAATTTCGCTGTTTCTTTCTCTTCATGATGATCTTTGTGTGACCCCGTGGTGGCCTTGTGTGTGCGTGTGAGTGAACTGACTTTATGAACCTTTACTGGGATGTTATTAGTACCTTCCTACTATTATGTGTACAGAATTATAAGTCAATGCCGTTTATGCTTATTGCTCTCTTCCCTCTTGCGCTTCTGCTCCTGATCCTGCTTCTATTTCCCTGTGCCATTAGAACTTTAGCTGATCTTCAGTGTGTCGTGCCGTGTCGTGTAAGCTACTGATATCGTGGTGGAGTATGGTGATGGTGAATAGATAAAAGTGCGCTGGCATTCTGGTACTTTTCTAGGAGGATAGACACTGGGGTCTGGGTAGGTTTCAGATAGTATCTACAAATACTACTACTAGTACTTCTTGACAGTACTGGTAATGGGTCGGTTTTGATTGGTCGAGAAGTGGGTACTATTCAGCAGAGGAAAGAACGTCTGAGGTCTCCCTTGTTCCTTCGGAGACCACATTATCATCTTCAGTCATGCGTGTGCTATGGAATAGTAGTAATCTACTTGTAGTATATAGGTAAGCCTGTCTCTGAAGCGTATCGTTGTCTATTCTAGACTTTTGGCTATGTGCATAGTATCTAAATGACACTCATCACTAACAACAAGAGGACATAAGGTGAAGTATGGCAAAGGGGCACAAAAGGCAAAGATGAAGGTCGTTAATGGAGAGAAAGTAATGGGAAATGTGTAGGAAAGGAATGTTCACATTGCCATCAAGGCAGTAAGTATCAATCATGATCAATAGGTTAGAAAACATAGCAACATTAATATCTAAGGGGGTGAAAAGCAAAATCATATCTCAAGATGCTCTACGCTGTTTCTCTTTGGCGTGATGTTGTCCAATGACAGAGCCGACATGGCGCGACTAGGTGCCGGACGTTCGAGTTCTTGCGTCTTGGTGCAGATCCAAGTTGAGGCGTACATATTTACACTGTTCTGCATTAGTATAGTTGTTCATGTGGTACAGTTATTAATATCGGGATGCTCACCGATCGATACAGGTGCCCGGGAATCTGGCGCCAACACGACGTGCGGAGAAGCCATTCTGCTCAAAATGCTGGATATACCATGGCTCGATGCTCGCAGAGCGGAGTAGTATCCGGCCGCCCATCTTTAGGGCGTGGTTGAGCTTTTGTGCTTGGATGGAGGCTTCTTCGCCTTCAGGGTCGAACCAGTCCATGGAGTCCATGACCTGTTTGGATCTGTCAGTTTGGATTGTATTTGGGAGGGTCAGGGTAGGAACATACCACAGCGATAGTTAGGCTGCGCGGCTTGATCCGCTTGATCACCTCGTTGATCTCGTCTGTGTGGATGCGGAGACCGTCGAATGCGCCGGGCGAGGAGAGCTTCACGTGGGCTTTGGGGGAGAGGTATGCGGGATGGCATCTGTTATTCTTTAGTTGGGGGTCTGAAGTGTCAATTGTAGTGTAAGACATACCTCCGTGAGAACTGTCCCTGCAAGCAGAGGAAGTAAAAGTAGTTGTCGTTGCTAATCAGAGTCTCCTGAACCACTGGGTCCAAGGTATCCACCACGTACTCCCAGATCGACTTGCCACTGACATCCTTCGCCTGCTTCATGTCCTTGTTCAGTCCGTTTCTCTTGAAGTAGTCATCGACGATCATGTTACGCTGGTTGCGAGGCACGCCTGCGGCCTTCCATGCAAACCATTCCGTTCCCACCACTGCCCAGTGAAGAGGCTTGCTCATCAGGACAGAGCGGATGCGGGGCCAGATCTTGCGCTGCTCCGCCAGGGTCTGAGCCTCACAAAGCTGTTGCACCTGGCTTTCCAGACCGAAGACTTTAAAGAGGTAGCGGACCATTTTGATAGCGTGGCGCGATCCACCCGTCTCGTAGAGTCCCTTACCAGAAGAGGAGGTGAAGATATGGGTATGCTCCAACCAGTACTGGAAGGCTTGGCTGGAGAGGTGTGGACTCAATCGGGAGATGAGTAGCTTGCGGAACTCAGGATGCTTTCCTTCGCCGAATATCTTCCACACGTCGCGGTGACCCAGAGCCATGAAGCTGGCTACCTTGAGCTCCAGCAAGTGATTTTGATTCGGGTTCAAGTCGACCGCATGGACACGACGCGGGCTCTTCTGCAGATAATCAAGGATGTTGTCACCGGCGCTGGTAATGGCCAGAATGACATCGTCTCGCTTGATATCCAGCAAGCGGTGGTCAACGCGGGGGTCTTCCCAGTTGAAAGCATAGATGTACTCATTTCCGAACTGAGTGTGCTTCGGCAGAAGGTCATTGTAGAAGATACGATGGTGGTGGTTCTGGTAAAAGGACGAGGGGAGAGGCAGGTTCGCGCTCAAATTGATCACAGCCGACTCGTATGCCTTGGATTTGATTTCCTGCGTGCTGTTCACAACAGCAGTCTCCATCTCCTTGCGGTGGTTGGCCGGGGAGAGGTACGGCGATTCCGTGAATGAGGCGTTCAGCTTCTCAATGGCCTCACGACCAGAATGGGTGGTCGAGTCCTTTTGACAACCGACAAAGATATAGTATGGGATACCGCCCAAAAGGTAGTTTCTCTCGCTGGCAGAGATGACAGTTCCGAATCGGTACTCCAAGTAGTCACGGCGGGCTGCCTCCAAGCTGACCCGGTCCACATCGAACCAGGCGCGCCAGAAGACACGACCGAGCCAGTTCACATGTCGGTTAAAAGCACCGCCAGTGTAGTTACGTGAGGAGACATCAACAATGCTCTGGACTATTGACGGGTTAGAATAATTTGCGTTGAAAGAGGTCGCCAAGGCTTACCATAGAAGTCGCAAACTCCGAGAACGCCGGTTGGTTTCAAGAGCGCAGGCAGCGCGTCGATGACACTGTAGTAGTCTGTATAGTATGAGCATCACCCCCCAACACGTCATTAAGCACACTAACCTGGAATCATAGACAGGCTATAACTCATTGTTGCCAAGTCGGCACCAGCGCTGCTCTCGCTACGGGGACCGATCTTGTCATCCTCCGGCAAACGGAAGGAGCGAGCATCCTGGCAGACAACGTGGACATTCTTCCATCCCAGCCTTTCGAAGCGCTGACGGGCCACCTCACAGAGCGAGGGTGATAGATCGACCAGATAAACGCGGGAGAAGAAATCCTTGACGGGAAGGAAGGTAGACATGGCTTCGATGTTGTATCTAATAGTGGTTAGTGTTTCGTCGGGTGCCATGTCCTTGAGGTTGCTCACCCAGTGCCTCCGCCAATCTGCTTTGTTAGCCAGGACTCAGTGAAATTGTAGAGGGTGTACTTACATCAACCCAGACAGCTTTGCCAGACTGAAGCTGCTTGTTCTCGACCTTGTGCTTGAGTTGAGCCGCAACCAGACCCAGCATATCCTCTCGACCGCACAACAAACGCTTGCGAGTGGCGTCATACACACCGGCCTATTATCGTTTCTGTCAGTCAATGGCACTAGAACAGTCAATTGGTGGTCTATCTGGCATACCTGCGTCTTATAGAAGCTCTCGAGAGCATCTTGTTGGCCATTTCCGTGTTTCTCGTGGGGCTTGAGGAATGTCGCATATGCGAACTTGAGATAGGTGAAAACACCGCTGTTGTAGTCAATTTTCCGCTTCTGCGACGACATTATTATGACCAATGCGACGAACGCGCAGACTGCAAACGCAGTGCCGGCAATGTAGACATGCAGCCAATTCAATTGGCCCCAAAAGGGACCGGTCACACTGCTGGACGACATGAGGACACAAAGGGATGTAATGGGACAGAGTCAAAGCCTCCTGTCGGAAGAAGGACAGATGAGAGGCAGAACTTCTGCCTCGAGAATGGCGAGGAAGGGCGGCTTCTTGAATCAATTGCTTCTGCAAGCACTGACAGAGCAATGCGGGAGGAATTGACCACATCTTTGGGATGCACGCCCCACATGCGACAGCCCCTCGTGGTCAAAGTTGAATTCAAAAAGACAAGAGCGCAGCGCGATGCCCTATCAGGGGGACACATGGTCCGGAGATGATAAGCTGCATTGGCTGTCCGTGGTGCGAGGGTGAATGGCTCGCGGGAAAGGGTGGAGGAAGGATCTCCGGGTGGTCCTTTGGGACCAGCTGGCACCGAATTGCAGTCGGAGACCTTTACTAGCAGAAGTTGGAGAGGGGAGTTGCAGAGCTTCCGTCAGTTGTAGAGATGCTTTTGCATATAGTTCGGGTAGGCCAATCAAGGGTGCATGTGCCCGCACGCCTTGGGCTCCCGGAGCCACTCGCCGCCAATGAATCCCGCACGACAGCCCCAGGCACCCCGATCTTCCAACTTATTGGTGGGCCCGATCAACGGTCAGCACCCATTCATCGTCTTGCCAATAATAGCAGTGATTGGTTAGAGGTTGTATCGGGCAGATCATCGATGCAGACGCACTGCCGTCAATTCCTCGCACCCCCTCCTTCATTCATCCATCCCTCCTTTTCGTCGCTCAGCCAGGTACTAGGGCGATCCCGGATTCTGGGAGAGGCACATGTCTGATAGACTTCGTACACCCACGGTCAGCTGGTGCTCTCCAGTGTAGCATGAAAGTATAGAACCCAAAGCTACCCGACCTGGCAAAGTAGGATTCCAGGCCCATCATTGACTTACAGGCAGGTTTGCGACTCTCCGCCCTACTGCGTACTCACCCGGTCCATGCATGCACGCCTGCTTCCCGCCACCTGAAGTCCATTTTCTGTACATGAGACCCTCCCTCGCAACCGCGATAGCCGAGTGCTTTTGTCTCCTGGACATGTAGGATCACCCCCGCTGTATCGTTCAGTTGTCCGAGCTCGTCACTCATGTGTAGGTCTTACACACTGTTATTGTCCCTCAGGATATACTGTTGAGACAATTGAGTCACCCCTGCTGCTTGGTGGCCATCAATGTATCGTTTTGGCCTACTTGGCAGAGATTTGTTTTGACATATACTTGAGTAGTGGCAGGAGTTTCTTCATTGTTGAATGTTTATCGATTGCATCGTCGATTGCATGAAATAAGGCCACCCTCGAGAATAAATATGTACTATCAGCCTTCAGAAGTTGAATTTTATTGGTAAAGATCTTCACACCGTCCGCGTATCCTTAAAAAACCTCATCTCAATCGAACATATAGTCTCAATGTCTCCCCAGCCTACTCTCAGAACCAAATTGCCGGTGGTGCAAAAAGGTTCAATTTCTCTTCGTCCCACAAGACCTTGCTTTAATTCAATGGCAGTTATTGGCCGTCCGTATATATCTGTCTAAAAAATGTCCTCTGTTGAAAGCTGCTATTAGCTGCTTAACTGGAGAGTATATCAACGGTCAGTAGAGAATGTTTCGCGGTGGAGGTCACCACAGAGGAAGCCGTAATCTCTCACCACATTCGAAAGTGTGAAGATTCGCTGCATGGTTGCCATAAGAATATGGGTAGAGACCAACATGTGATAAGAGAGTGAGAAGTCTAAGTCTAAGTGTACGACTTATCTAATAAAGCGGTGATGGCGTAAGTTAGCTTTTGCCATGACAGGTAGGTATTGTCGACGGTGTACTCTTTGATTACTGAAGCCGAAAAGGGGGCTGAGAATAATTTCGATTGCTACGTTCTAAGGTACCGTATGGTTCCTTAGTATGGACCAACGACACAATACATTTAACGGACGTTAGGAGACATGGCTATCATCAAAGCTGATCTATTCACTGTGCCTTGAAGCTGAAAGTACATTTTGAGGCCTGCTCTAGTAGTAGCTACTCGCTCATAGTAGTCTAAGGCTGAAACATCTAACACTGAGCGCGGTTGATAATCGCTCATGCTATTATTATCCTCCTATCGGCTCATATCGGTGCACAGGATCAGTATGCCGCCGCCAGGGCCATCAAAAGCAGATCATGGTTACAATCATCGGTGATTATTTGTTGGTCTCCTATTAGTATATTCCGTTAGCGCTGAGACACTTCATACCTTTACGGACTTGACAAGTATTCATCACTCTCGACCAGCATGAACCTACATGTCAGTTACCGCCACAGAATCAGAAACAGAGCCACTAGGTTCTGTACCTTGCTACCTTAGAGATGGGCAATATGTACTGGTAGGCTATTAAGTACTCGCCGTTAGCGCCTACGAATGATCCGCTCCTTTTAGTGGGCCACCGCAGGCGCCGGTTCCCACTTTTCTCATACTGATCCGCTCAGACAAGCGCTTGATATGATTCTCAGGATTATGATTGGGTTAGTGCATCAGCCGGTAAAAATATCCGACCCATTGAGTAGTGCGTGCTTGCTTGCTTATTTCAACTATCTATGTATAGCAATGGGCTTACGAGCAATGAGCACGAACCAGTAGACTGGTGTGGTTGGTTCCAAAATGCAGGAGCTCTGGACTGGTCTGTCAGTTTAAATGGTGCCATGTCTGGCGATGGCTAGTCTCGGCGCGTATATATCAGGCACTTCGGTTGGTTCGTCCACGTATATGCACTGCCTTATAGCGGCAATTGAGCACAGATGTGAGCCAACGGAAATGTAGTCCTACGTCTAGAACGTCGTGAGCTGAACTCAGGGCTGAAGCGCCGTGCTAAGCATGTCCTGGAGTGCTGTACAGAATTCATCCTTGTCCTCAGCTTCATTGGCCTTGAGAGGAGCTGAGCTGACGCGGCGCAGCGCCGATATTCCTCTAGGATGCAGATTTCGAACAGTAGGTACGGCGCTACAATGTGAAAGGGAGGCCAGATCGTCCTCCGAATCAGGATATTAAAGTCAGCTACCATCCGGTCATCTCGATGGTTATCCATTGGCACTCACATAGCCTTCAAATCTCCGTCTTCTCCAATATCATATCCACCTCCATATTTCTGCAGGCAGAATATATAAACACTACCTCCACAATGAAGCCAGACGTCACTACGACCGTGGCCACGCACCCTGAAACCTTCGACATCGGCCTCAGCCCAACTGGCGACGCTGGCAGTGCCTTCCATACCCAGAACGACCCTTCCGCACCTTATCAGCGCGAAAACTACATTGAGCGCAAGACCGCAGTTGACATTCGCTGCTCCTGCGTCGACGTTGTCCATGGACTACTCAGCCCAGACGCTAGTTCGTATGCAACCCTCATCGTTCTGCAGTTCCGGTTCGACCCACGTAAGCGTGCCCGTCGCATTTCCCAAGTTGATATTGAGCTGCAATTCTCTGGCTCTGAGCCTGGTGCAGCAGATCCAGAAGTCTATGCCATTGCTCCAAATGAGCATCTCAGTGTCTCCCGCACAACTCAGACTGAAACGAGTTCCACTGAGGGCTCACTGACCCTTGGTGCGGGAACTGTCGTCAGCAACTTTGTCGATGCAAGCAGTACGGTAAAATATGGACATGACATTAGCCGAGAGATGAGCTATGCTGCGACCATCGTCGGGTCGATTGACCTAAGGGGCCGAAATTATGGGAAGGCCAACTGTGCCTCGTGGACTTTGATTGAGAATCCCGCGACAAAGGCTGGAGTTCCCGCTGCCATGAGGGCAGCCATACTGCTGAAGAGAAAAGACGAAGGGAAGTTCCAGGCCAACGTCTCCATTCGGGCAAAGGCGGACTGGAAGACGCAACTTGAGTGGCTGGTGGGGTCTACAAGAGCAGATGATCCCGTCCTATTCGACCCGACGTTGAGTCCCACTAGTGACAAGTACGATGATATGGAGCTGAAGATGGGCGATATTGATCTAAAGGGCATCTCGGAAGTCGTGGTAGAAAGCGGAAAGACTATGGCATAGATATGGGAAGTCGCTGTACGTTATGATGCTTTTGTCTGCTGCTATTTGTCTTGTGCAAGGTTGTTAGTTGTTCAATATCCATTACATAGTGTTCTTTGATTTGCCTTCTTAAGCCAAAATGACCAGTTAAGGCACTGGAATAAGTAGACGGAAGATATATGTTTGGACTTGCCACTTGGACCCATTCCGCTACTGAAAGTGAATGCACCTGGGAGTTACCGCAGTGCTGCTTGTCGCATTGAGAGTCACAGTGCAAAGAGGGTTATTACCAGGATTTCTCTCTGCGCACCAGGAATGTGCATTTCTTCACCGGATCAACTGTATAGCGAAACGCGGATATAAATTGACACTGTCTCAGCTTCTGTCAAAGTCAAATTATATACTAGCGTCAGCAGTGATAACAGCCACAATTGAAACACCATGCAGAACCTACCAGCAGAGATCCTCGGAATGATAGGGATGTGCATTGCCCTGGAGATAGATGAGGATTGCGAAAAGGTGCGGAGATCGACTTTGCTTGCTTTGACTCTGTGCTGTCGAAAATTCCACAAGATATTCGAACCAATCCTCTATTACCATCTTGACCTGGGCTACGACCATCCCCTCACCGTTGCTCATATCCATCTTATTATTCGTTTCTGGAAGCATCCCGAGGTGGCAGATTGGGTTCGCAGCCTCAAACTTTACTGGGATCATGACGAACCCATACCAGTTCATGACGCCAGTAATGACGATTTTGATGTATTTTCACCCTTCGTGTCACAGGCATTAGACAAGATGTTCACACCAGGCCCAAGGTTTACAGACATGTGGGAGGAATACCGGGATTGCCTGCTCGAATTCGAGATGGAGGCTTGGATAGGAGTCCTGTTTGTTAGCTTGTCGCGCCTGGAACGCATTGAATTCGATCATCAAGACTCAGTTTTGTTCAATGATCTTCTATATAAAGCTGCAAAGCGGGAGCAACCTTTTCATGAAACCGCACCGTTTCCTTTCCTCCGAGAGGTCGTCGCTCACTGCCAAGATGAAGGTCAAGGAATTCACGAGGATTTTCTCACTCCGTTTCTCTATTTTCCAAATGTCCAGTCCATCACAGGCTATTCGATCTGGGCTAATAAAAGCCGTGAGGGCAGAAAGCCTTATATCTACTCTTACGAGCCGCCCCTCCCAGTTGGCCCCGTTAGGCAGATTTCATTGGACGATATTTGGGGATGTACTGGGATGCTCGACTGGCTCAAAGTATGTAAAGAACTAGAGCATTTCTCAATCGAAGCCTCGCTTCACTCCGATACAAGGGTGATTGAAAGACGCTTTGATACTCAAAATCTTTATCAGGCTCTTCTTCCATTCAAAGATACCCTCAAATCTCTCAGCGTGACATATGATAAGCAGTACAATATTTGTCTTGAGATGAATGGGGGAATAGGGGTTCGTACGGATAACATCCCCTTCGAGTCCTTTCGAGAATTCTCTGTCCTTGAGCATTTGACCGTTCGGCATGCCCACCTCGTACCCATTTTTTCGAACGCCCCCGTCAAGAAATCCAGCGTTGACCGGCTTGTTGACAGACTTCCGAGCTCTCTGCAAACACTTGCTGTCCAAGACGTTCTCTCCGATAATAGTCGTCTGCTGGCCGAACTTTTGATGGTTGCTCAAGATCGAAGTTCGTTTCCTCACTTGAAGAGTTTGGAACTCAGGGACAAGCCTCTGGAAGATTTGTCTGCATCGGATGATGAAACGATACCGGATGGGACAACGGTGGGTGGAACATTGACATTGGAAATGTCTTTCGCAATAGAAGAAGTCGACAAAGAAATTGAGGGTACGAAAAAGTTGAGGCGGGAATGTGAGGCGAGAGGCATCGATATGCAATGGTTCATGGAAGGTGAAACAGACAACGAAGAAGAGAATGGGGCAGATAATGCAGGACATTAAGCCATAGCTTTCGTTGCTAAATGCATGCCTGGCTAATATGGCAAATATCCTGATCGGGTCAGTTTGTTCCTGGTTTAATAGATTGGGCATCGCAGTCTTAAGAAGCAAATTAATGTTGTGGTTCGTAGTGGTATCTCATATATTATTGACAAACTAATGCCTGATTTGTTCCGGATACGCAGTGATTACCAATTTGAAACTCTTGCCTAGAGAATATTGTTCCTCGGGTAATGTAATAAGGTAGATGTTGCTGGAAGAATACCAAGCCGCTTCTTCCTGTAACCATAATAAGCAAATACGCCGGTCTACTCAGGAATGCGCACAACTGCCCGTCCCTCGACCTCAGATCGTCCCAGTCGCTGCAGGACATCATCAATGCAGTCGAACTCAAAGCACTCAATATGTGCTGTCACATCGCCCCTTACAGCCATCTCCATCAGCTCTTCCATCTCCTTGGCGGTCCCGGCAGAGTTGCCAACAATTGTAAGTCCTGTTTTAAGTCAGCATCTGATTGAGATTGAGCTGGAAGAAGACAGTGACGAAGATAGATTACCTTTCACAATCATCTCAAAGGGCGTTGCTGGTAATCTAAACGGCACACTTGGTATACCGACGCACACCAAAACACCCAAGCTGCGAAGCATTTTCATACTTTGTGTGTATGCTGGCTCATTATTGGCTGTGCAGATGACAGCATGGGCACCTAACCCCGATGTCAAAGCCTTCACTTCACGCTCTACGTCGTCTGTTTTGTAGTCTAGGAAGGTGTTGGCTCCTAGGGAGAGGCAAAGCTGCTTTTTCTTCTCGCCGCTACGCTGGGTAAGCTACAAAAAATTTCAATAATAGTGGGCGCCATACCTGTCAATTGCAATGACTTTGAGTCCTTTTTTAGCTGCAATCTGAACGCCCCTTGTATGCCGTCAGCTTTATCCGCCGGGAAGAAACAGCTGCAGATGCGCATACATATGTCCTAAGCCTCCTCCTGCTCCAGGAAGGACAATCCAATCTCCGGGTCGAGTTTTGGTCTTCATAATCGAGGAGTACATTGCGATGCCAGCTGCGCTAATATTAGCCTGGAAACCTTGAGATATCAGGTGAAAAGTTGTACACACCGCACAAGAGTGGTGCAGCTACGTCCGGTGCTAGCTCAGGAGGGATTATAGTTGCATGAATCGCAGGAGTGACGACGTATTCTATAGTACGGATATTGGTCAGTCAACGCCTAAGAATTTGAAAGACAAAATAACACTCACGTTGAAACGTCCCTGGAACATTCTGCACCTAATTAGCATAACTAGAATGACAAGGCCTATGAGTACTTGCTTACCGCTCCGGCATTCTTCTGATATGGACACGCCGTATTATTGATGGCGCAAATCTCACACTCCAAACAGGAGCTATACAGCCATCTGCGAAACCCCTTTGTTCAATATCTGTCTTTCTATATCAACAGACGTACGAACCGTATACCAACTCTTCTTCCCATCCACGTTTGCTCGTCAAGACCACTGCCCACTACACGCATAACTGGTCAGGTATGGACAAATGCTAGCGAGGCAATGGCATGAGGCACTCACCTTTCACTATCTTTCCCACTCCCTCATGACCCGCCACATCTGTCAACATGGGGGTTTCCCCGCGCACGCTGTGAACATCCGAGTGGCATACTCCGGAGTACTCGAGCTTGACTAGGACCTCTCCCTCAGTGGGTGAGGGAATCGGACGGTCATGTACAATTTGTAATTTGGAAGTGGCAGTTGCCCCAGAAGGCGGGAGAACAGCTGCGATTTGGGTTTGAGGAATAGCCATGTCGTATGTAGTAGATGAAGTGGTCGCGGAGATGCGGAGGGATGTCGGTGGGCTGTTGCGGGGTAAATATACTGCGTTGCAATACAGAAAGATCAACGCCGATTGACCTTGCAGAACATGAAGACGCTGGAGGAATTGAAGTTTAGTTGTGCTAGTAATCAGGCAGGGATAATCTGTACGAACACTTGTGCAAGATAATCTATCTAGAAGCTAATACCAAGCTATAGATAATTAACTATCGGAGCTGATACGCGCCATGTGAGCGATAGGCTCGGTGTAGATAAGGAGATTGCCAAATTGGAGTGATGCTATCTTAATACTATCCACCAGTCGCTCTGTGATAAAATCAAAGCCTGCTTCTCCACGGTGTCATCCATAGCTTGTTCTTCTGTTTGAACAGATCAGTTGTGTCAGACTGTCTACAAGCTAGGCATGGAGTCAGATCAGCGTGCCCATCGTGACTGAAAAGACTAAAGTTTACTTGGACTTATTCTGATTTTAGTCCTGCTCGAACGACAATTCCGATATACAACCGGCAGCAACTGTCTGACATTCCTAGCTTGAAGTCTTGACTTTTCTACACCAAGGCTGGACGATCCCTGTCTTGAACCTGAACATGGCATAAGAAGCGGCGCAAATCATTGCTGTAGAACGCAATGTAGTCATTCCAAATAATTATGATATTATACTATGTATGGATGTTTCGATATCAAAGAGGTATACTGTATAAACGACATGAGCCCTGAACAGAGTTGCGAGAGAAAAGAGGATGTAAAAGTGAGGATAAGTGAACGACACCAAGGAGGAATGAGGAAGCATCAGGAAGCAGCTAATCCCTACCACCTGAAAGCGGCGAACATATATCAAAAGAAATCTATAAGATGGTACAATAACACCGTCGCTCATGCGTTTTCAGACTGAAGAGTTTGCTGTGTATAAAAGGTCAGTACTTATCCAACGTGAAGGAAAGGAGCTTGAAGATGCACATACCACCAGCCAATCCATGCCTTCGTTAAGACCTTTGCCGTCGATAGCAGAGCATGCGACGATGCTCCAGTTTCTATCCCTTAGCTCTCCCAGCTTGAGAGCCTCTGATATTTCGCCGGCACCTTTGGCGCCAGGCTGGTCCTGCTTGTTGGCAAATACCAACAGCGCCGCATCACGAAGTTCCTCCTCATTCAGCATAGCCGCTAGTTCGTCAGCAGCCGTGCCGAGTCGTTCAATATCTGTGGAATCAATGACGAATATGACAGCAGCGGTGTTCGCATAGTAGCAGCGCCAGTAAGGTCGAATGGACGTTTGACCTCCGAGATCCTGAACGACAGCGAAAAGTCAGCAACCGCCGGTTTTTTTCCCCCTACCAAATGGCAACTATAATGATATTGTAGCGTTGACTTACCCAGACATTGAAATTCAGGTTGCGATACGTCACCGATTCGACGTTGAAGCCAATGGTTGGTATCGTAGTAACAACTTCACCAATCTATTCCTGGCACATTAACACTGGCCTCGAGCTGACAGTGGAGTAGCTCTGCAAGGCTATACGCACCTTGAGTCTGTAAAGAAGTGTTGTTTTTCCGGCATTATCCTAGAGATGGGAGTGCGGGTTAGTATGAAACTCGCTAGTAGCTTGATGCCTAGTGCCAAAGCATGATTATACCTACCAGACCGAGGATGAGGATGCGAATCTCCTTCTTCGTCCAGAGAAAGGACCACATACGAGACAAGGAGCCTCCCATGTTGATAACCCTAACAGCGACAGGAGCAGAGTAACACTGGGACAGAGGGGGGCGCGGAGTTCGACAAGAGAATGACGGCTAGCGAGAGATATTGCGGAGGGAGGGTCGGGCGTCGAGTGGTGGCGGAGAGGATGCGGCGGACACGAAAAGGACTCTTTCCAAACAGAGGGCACCAGACAAGGGGATGCGAGGGGATTTAAAAGGCCAACGAAGGGTCTTTTCAACGGAACTGAATAAAACACAGCTTGACACGAGACAAGGCCACGATCAAGAGCTGACTAAATGGCATGGAGGGATGGTTGGTGGCCATCATTGGCCCGCGGTCTCCTGCCGATCGGCCTGGCCCAAGCTCAAATCAACTAAGGATGGCTTGGATGGGGATGCGGTTCACTACCGCTCGCTGGCCGGTGTTGGTTTCCATCATTCAATTGTCGTCGGATTCCTACCTCTCCTTCCCTCCCTCCCCAGCCACGACGCCTTTCGCTCGATCATCCCTCTTCACCTCTTCCCCACGCGCCACCTCACCGTTGGGATGCTCCTGAGCTGATCCGAATCTACTCCTTCCGACATCCTTCGCGATCCGCTCGCGATTTGACCGGGTCAACTTTCTCTCACTGACACCCTACTCAGAGATTACCGGCTGCCGGTCTAGCAACACATCATGGTCGGCAAGAAGTCGGGAAAGGCTCTCCTTCGGGACGAGGGTACGGGTTCACTGGTCTAATAAACGATTATACCTTCTCTGCTAACAGATCTGCTTAGGCCTGGAGCGGACCGATAACAATATGGAACTCTCGAGCTGGCCGCAGATTCCTCCTATCAATCAGAAGAATTACTACACGTACGTCGCTATAACTCCCCTTTCGATACGCAATCGTGTTACTATTACCGGGCTTGTGCCCTCTATTATCCCACCTTCATCGCTGACCATCAGTTCCTTCATAGAGATTATTTGAAGCGCGATGACCAGTATCTGGCGTTCAGACTACAGAATGAGGAGAATCGAAATCGGATGGCAAAAACGGCCAAGGACCGCGATCGTGCTCTAGCCATGGCAAAGGCCAACGACCTAGGGCTGCCAGAAGCAGACGCGGAAGATGGCGATACCAACATGGAAGATGCCGAGGACGCTGCTACGGAAACAATAGGGTCGAAGGTTATTGTCATCCACGTGGGTAGTCAAAACCTGCGAATCGGACTGGCCAGTGATGCTTTGCCTAAAACTGTGCCCATGGTGATTGCGCGGAAGGCTGCTACCAGCGAGTCGGAAGACCAAGAGGAACCTTGTCCCAAGCGGTTAAAACTGGACGATGGCTCAACTATGGAGCCGGAGAAGATGTTTGGCCCAGAGGTCTGATTCTCGCCCAACTCTACCTCATCAATGACTTGGCTTCTAACGTATCACAGTTTGCTTCCCAGTATACGACGATGGCGGCGGAGCTCAAAACCCATATGCGACAGAACAAGCGTCGGACACTGCCAAACTCCAAGGAAATGGTCGTCAACTTCAATCGGAGGACCGTGCCGGAGACTATTTCAGAACACAATGACCCCATGCGCGTGGAATGGACTGAGATCCCTGACCCAGCACCCGAATACATCGTGGGACAAGCGGCCTTGAGGATACCCGATGACTCGAAGCCTCGCTATAAGCTTTACTGGCCAATAAGGCATGGCTGGTGCAATGAGCGAGACTACGATAACAAGCGGCTTCTCTTCCTTGATATCTCCCTCATTCTGGAGGATGCCTTCAAGACCCAACTGGGACTTACGAGCAAGAAGGATTGGCCTCAGTACTCCTGCGTCTTCGTCATCCCTGATATCTACGAAAAGTCTTATGTCACCCAAGTACTTGAACTGCTCATGAGAGAGTTTGCCTTTGCCCGAGTCTGCTTCATCCAGGAAAGTCTGGCAGCTACATTCGGCGCCGGATTCACCTCGGCTTGCGTCGTCGACATTGGCGCCCAAAAGACATCCATATGCTGCGTCGAGGAAGGCATGTGCATTGAGAACTCTCGCGTGAACCTGAAGTATGGTGGGTTGGATATCACTGAAGCGTTCATAAAAATGATGCTTTACGACAACTTCCCTTACTCAGATATCAATCTCTGGCGCCGATACGACTACCTGTTGGCAGAAGAGCTGAAAAGGAACGTTTGCACCATGAACGAAGCGAGTGTATCGGTGCAAGTGTTCGATTTCCATCTCCGCGTTGCCGGTCACGACACCCGGAAGTACTCTTTCAAGGCTTACGACGAAGTCCATCTGGCGCCGATGGGCTACTTCCAGCCGACCATCTTCGATCACTCACAGAAGCTCAAGGGACGCAGAAAGCTGATTGCCCGCTCGGTGGATATCTACGACGGACAGCCTAATGACCCGACATCGGCCGCCCAATCACTCATTCTTTCCAGCATCGCTCCCCCAGCCACTAACGGCCAGGTGAACGGTGATTCGCAGTCGAACAACATGGACGTTCAGGCTACCCCCAGCCGGGCCCAGCAGTTCAATGCTCTTAGTCGCGTGCAAGAGCTCGAAGCAACTCCAAGATCTTCAGTCGCTGGCTCCCCTGCGCCGGAAGCAGTCGGTACACCTCAGGCCGGCGCCGCTACCCCTGTCCCGGGCGGACAGGGCCAAAGCACCTCGCAGCCCCGTGGGCCTACTGTTGAAGAGAGGGATGACATTCTCCCCGTATACCCCTTGGATAATGCGATCTTGACCTCTATCGCTCAGGCGGCTCGATCTGATGAGCGTAAAATGCGAGACTTCCTCGGCGGTATCATGGTGGTTGGAGGCGGCAGCTTGGTCAATGGATTCCATTCCTTCCTGGAGGAGCGTCTACAGGCTCTGCGACCAGCTTTTGCCAAGGAGATCATGATTGGCACGCCACCGCGAGATCTGGATCCGCAAGTTGTTGTCTGGAAGGGAGCCAGTGTCTTTGGCAAGCTGAGCGGAACAAATGATAGCTGGATCGGACAGCTGGAATACGATCGACTGGGACATAGACTCATGGCATACAAGTGCATGTGGGCTTACTGATCTTCTGTCTTTCCCCGAGGGCTATGGCTTTTTCTGATTTGAAAGGTGGTGTTGGTATGACACGGGAACACTATGTGACAATTTTGTAACTCTATTGAATTTCAAGCTAGCTTTCTGTTTGATCCACAAATATCCTGCAGCCTAGAGTTACAGGCATCGAATACGAATAATGACAAGTGAATGGAACATTCTGTGTAGTATGAACCGAGATTCACAACACTTCCCTATAGACGACCAATCCAACCACTCACTGCCTGCATGCTCGGAGCATCCTTTCTCCGAATCCCCATTCACGTTGATTCACGCTAACTTTGCTAGCCAGGCGGTGAAAGGCTGCAGAAATGAGCCGGCCACCCCCATGTAAGTTTATCCTGCATCTCAATGCTCGCAATCGTGCATACTGGTTGCCAGTGCTCACTGACTGCGTTATCGCTTCCTTAAGCTCCCAGGGAGTTTATAGTGACTCGTCGGCCTCGGAGAACTCCTGGTTATCTTGTGCCTACCTCTGAGATCCCGCCGCTTACCCTCCCAGAGCCACGTAAGTTTCAACGAGCTGTCGCCGCGCGCGCAAGTTGGGAGCTCTACTAAAGTGTGTTACAGTGTACAGTTCACCTTCCTCTGACGGCGCTGAACCAAAGGTTTTGCTGCTGTCTGAGTTCCGAGCGAGCATGTCGAAATCCAAGGACAGCAGCTCCTCCGGGGGCTTTCACCAGGAGTACATTGCTTCTCTGCGCTACCGAAATGACCTGCCGCCTCCGGATATGCCCCCGAAGTTCCTCGATATTCCACATGAGGGCTTGGACCGTTTTTTGACTCCGGGATTTGCCTCCAATTTGGCTCGCCGTGAAGAACCTAACATTGATGTTGATGCTGAAGGTGGTATGCCAATCGACTTGGTCGGTATTCCCGGGCTTCACCTGGGTGATGAGAGCGGTATGTATTTCGGCTTGCATGATCTGGTCTTTCTTGCATTGGTGGCTGACAGTTGTTCGAAACACAGCGATTATGGCTCCTGAGAACCCGGAACCCATTGACCAAGCTGATTTGGCACTTCTGATGACGCCGGAGCAGCTGAAGAACCCGGCACCGAAGAATACCAACGTCAGTTTCCTTCGCCGTACGCAGTACATTTCCGCGGGTCTTCGGGCGCCTGATGGCCCCAAAGTCGCTCCTATCCGGACGAAGCGTGGGACGGACAAAACTAAGTCGCAGGATGACCCTACCTACATCAAGAAATACCTCCAGAAAGGTTTCGATATTGCGTATCCTCACAGCAAACACGTCGGTGAAGATACGGCTAGCAAGATCAAAGGCCACACTCCTACGAAGCTTGAACACGATGCATGGGCCCACCCAGTGCACCCTGATAACCCCAAGTTGAAGCCCGTCGGATTCTATCCGCTGCTCCCCGATCTGGAAGGTTTCCCGGACCCGGGTGGTTTTGTCCAGTTCAAGTTCGACAAGGCGCCTGTGCAGGACGTTTCAGGGAAGAGAGACAAGCGCATGGATGTGGCCATTCTGCTTCCATCGGCACCGGAGGAGCGCGTTTGCCAAGAGCACAACACGAAGGCGGCCTTGTATAAGACGAATCCCAATCTGTACCCTGACCCAGGTCCAATCCCATGGGATTACGATCTCTATCTACCTGAGAAGAAGGATGCGGCCAAGAACGTTTCGGCGAGTCTGCGCATGACCAATCCGGACCGCGATAATGAAGCGCTATACACTCACGAAGGAGCCGACAATACCAAGTTCCACCGCTTCGACCGCGTCCGCACCTACGCTACGAGCGCTCAAACTTTGGGCAACGATCAGAAGCAAAAGGACATCGCGTTGACGCTCTTTGACCCAGAGGAAGTGAAGGGTGGAAACCGTGACGGTCTCGACTCAAGGCAAAAGGCCGCTTACTACTATCCCATTCTCGGAAAGACCCGTCTTAAGCCTGAGAGAGCCCGTACCATCGCCCAGGCTGGTCTGGCGCCTACCCGTCCCAAGACCAAGGAGGACCAGGTCGATCAGATCCAAGTGGCGGTGCGCGATCCTGACGAAGCGGAAGTCTACAAGCGGTCCCTGCATAGGGCCGCCATTGACCCGAAGTTTGCCGAGTCGATGCCTCCACCCCCAGAGAATCAGGAGAACGATGTTGAACCAGCCAAGCAAGAGGAAGACGAAGGCGAGCACGACGTCGACCGTCAGGCCTCGCCTGAATATGCGCACGACGATGCCGGCAATGAGAGTGACGAGTAATTGGCTCAGTCTTCTATCATATTGCATCCTCTAGGCGCTATGACGGTGGCAGGCATGCCTTCCTGAGTGTAACTTTTGCCTATGCATTACAGCTTACATACCCTTTCATTTGTCATTATGCTAATGTTCCTTGGACTTGTTCACATTGCATGGCCGTCTCCGAATGGGGTCTGCGCTGCCAGTCGCATTGATGGGCTGGTTGGCAGGTATTGGAGTCGAGGCAGCAAAAGGCGTTGTGTGGCATGATCATCTGGAGTTACGTAGCGAAGTTTGGTTCTTTTTCATTGTTGCGGCCGTGCAAATGCACAGAAACAGGCTGCTCCGGCGATTGATGTACATCCCGTAAATACTAGTCAACAATTTATGATCCTGCACGAGAACATGCTCTGTTTGTCTGTCTGCCTTAGGTTCTATGCTACACCGCTCGGTCAGCTGGTTCTGCCGGCTAAACACTTGACCGCCTCGGGACGTTGACGCAAAAGAACCGGATATCCAAGACGCTCGCAGCAACGTCCATCCCCTCCGGCAGCTTTGTCTTTGCTCGACTTGGCGGCGTAATTGCAGCATCTTTGGCTGCTAGTTCGCTAGTTCGGTGGATCTGACTTGCAATTGATTGACATTGAATGGTGAGTCGCTGGCATGATCGGTTGAATCGGCTGTTCTTCGGCATAGCAATTATAGCAAGACATAGTCTTGAGAAGCACATGCTAGTGCTTCTCCAAGGCCCAATTGCGATTACCTACCCATTCACTATACATTCATTTGAGCATGCAGAACTAACAATTATGTAGGCCAATTGCCCTACCCTTCACAATCGACATCACTAGACTCCACTCCTCCACAATGGCTACCAACGCAGTGGCTCTCGCCTGGAGATCCGCAGGCCGCAGAGCACCTGCCCTTCCCTCTCTCCGCGCTACTCAGCGGCCCTCAATCCTCCACCGGGAGTCTCTCCTCCGTCAAGTCCGCTATTCCTCGGACGCAGCATCCCAGACCAAAGAAGCGGCCAAGGAGACCACCGCACAGTTCACGGAAACCGTGAAAGAAGCCCCCAAGAAGACCGGCCGCAAGCTCAAGCGCACCGTCTGGGGCACCTCTCTTGCCCTGACTCTCCTCGCCGGCTACATCTACGGAACGGACACCCGCGCCAGCGTGCACCGGTACGGCGTCGTCCCTCTCGTCAGACTGCTCTTCCCCGACGCCGAAGATGCGCACCACTTCGGCGTGGACATCCTGAAGACACTCTACAAGTACGGTCTGAACCCGCGCGAGCGTGGTGATCCCGATAGCGATGGCGCTCTCCTCACTGAGGTACTTCCCCTCCCTAATCCCCCCCTCCCACCTTACCCCCATACTCACACTCATCCAGGTCTTCGGCTACACCCTCTCCAACCCGATCGGCATCTCCGGCGGCCTGGACAAGCACGCCGACATCCCAGACCCGTTGTTCGAATTAGGCCCTGCCATCGTCGAAGTCGGCGGTACAACCCCCCTCCCCCAAGAAGGCAACCCCCGCCCGCGCGTCTTCCGCCTCCCGTCCCAAAAAGCCATGATCAACCGCTACGGCCTTAACTCCAAGGGCGCCGACCACATGGCCGCGGTCCTGGAACAGCGCGTGCGCGACTACGCCTACGCCCACGCCTTCGGCGAGCACGAGCTGGCCGAGCAGCGCGTGCTGAACGGTGAAGCCGGCGTGCCCCCGGGTAGTCTCCGCGAAGGCAAGCTCTTGGCCGTGCAAGTGGCCAAGAACAAGCTCACGCCCGACAACGACATCGAAGCCATCAAGCGTGACTACGTCTACTGCGTCGACCGCCTGGCCAAATACGCCGACATCCTGGTCGTCAACGTCTCCAGCCCTAACACCCCTGGTCTCCGCGACCTGCAAGCTACCGCGCCTCTCACGGCCATTCTGAAGGCCGTTGTCGGCGCAGCTAAGAGCATCGACCGGAAAACCAAGCCCTTCGTTATGGTTAAGGTCAGTCCCGACGAGGACGCAGACGAACAAGTCTCCGGTATCTGCGACGCCGTGTGGGGGTCTGGCGTTGATGGTGTGATCGTGGGTAACACGACGAATCGTCGTCCGGAGCCGCTTCCTAAGGGATTCACTCTGCCCAGTAAGGAGCAGGATGTTCTGAAGGAGACGGGTGGATACTCTGGTCCGCAGTTGTTTGATCGTACGGTGGCGCTGGTTGCGAGGTATAGGAGTTTGTTGGATGCTAGTGCTCCTGCTGCTGCTGTGCCTAAGGCTCTCGAGGCGGCGGAGCCGGATGTCGAGAATGTTCCTCCCACTGTGAGTGAGGCTGTGGAGGGATTGCCTGCCAGGAAGGTTATCTTCGCTTCTGGGGGTGTGACGAATGGTGCGCAGGCGAAGAAGGTCCTTGATGCGGGAGCTTCGGTTGCGATGATGTATACAGCTATTACGTATGGGGGGCTGGGGACGGTGACGAGGGTGAAGGAGGAGATGAAGGAGAAGCAGTAGAGAAGACGGTATTGTGAACTGAGGTAAGTTTACTGCCAGTGGCTAGATATGTGATTTTAAAAGGAGCGACCGGGTTTATTGGGGTGGGTGGATGGTAGTTTAGTAGGTAGGCGTAGATTAGGGGATGTGATATTGTATATAGAAGAACTAAATAAGATTATTCTCAACCGTTCATTTGCTTTTAACGCTGGTTACAGTAGCTTTCTGGGAGTATGTTTAATTTCGAATGATCACAGCAGGGTATCGAAATATACTGTAACTTGGCATAGTTGATAGATGCTAGCTGAAGGCAAGTAGAATGGTTTGCTGTAGCTGCTCCTATTAGTCCGTCAACGCTGCAAGTCAGTAGAAGTAGGGAATGTCCTCGAGACGAACGAAAGCTTCAGCTGTCAATAAGGATTAGTCACTATAGTTAGTTATTGTTCCATGAGCAGATATCTAGTTGCTGCTGCCAGCAACCAAGCTAGGTAGCTCTGCAGCGTATGACGTGAACGAGCGTATGCCTTGATAAGCTGGCAGCCGTTAATTGCCTCTAGCCTATGGCACATCAATGCCACATCAGCAACCTCTTCATGCTCATGCAGTAGCTATCAACAGCACACCAAACCCCTGACCCCTAAACCCTCACCGAAAATAACCCACCTTCAGCCCCATTCAAGGATCTAGAACCAAATCCCGGGCGTTGCTTGCAAATCCAAGCTTCAGGAATAAAATTAGATTTGAACTACTGCCCGGGTTGGCATTAAGCGATCAGATAAAGTGGGCCCCCATCGGGTCAGGTGGCCGGCAATGTCACACGTGCAGCGGAGTGGAGGGGACGACAAGCTGGTCATGCAGCCCGCCGAAATTTTCTTCAACCTCACGCGGACTCGAGCGGGCAGGATTCCATCAGGGCCCAGATCGCTGGGAGCGGGGATCCTGCAAGCTTCGAGAAGGTCTTCACCGACTCGGTTGTGATCCACATTCATCCATGAATCCATCCCACTCGGGAGGGTTATGGGTCAAGTCGGCATTGCCTGTTTCATTCCTCCCTGGAAGGGAACGGAGGCTTAATCGATGGATACTGCTCGGGGTTGCCTGAACAGGATACCCGATGGTGGTGGATATCATCACACAAAGGTCTTGAAAAGGGGCTGCTAGCAGTCTAAAATTTTCTGTTCTCCCGCGTGATGCCCAATATCCCCCACATCTAGCAGTAGTAGACACTAGTAGTGTGTGGTTCATGATGTACTATGTTTGTTTTTGTGTTTTGGTATCGTCCGAGAGCGTAAACCCGAGACTTGCATCTGCCGGAGCAGCAGACCCGATGATCAAGCCAACGTCTCCTCAACCTCCCTGACCACCTTGCGGACCCCCTCGACTTCGTGGGCGAATCGGCCCAGGAACATGCCGTCGACGGCCTTCCCCAGACCGCCCGGGCCCCACAGCCCCGGTCCGGCACTTCCCCCGTACAAGATCCGGACGTCCCCCGCGCGGGTGCCAATCATCGCCTTGATGCCATCGACCACCGCCGATATGTGGTCTACACCCGCCGGGGCGGGCTTCCCAATTGCCCACACCGGTTCGTAGGCAAAGATGACTGGCGCGTCCGCCGGGATGGCCTGGAGGACGGCCCGGATCTGGACCTCACATTCGCTGACGGCCTGCCCGATGGCCTGCGAGGCTACGGGGCCAGGCGCGGTGACCTCTCCGATGCAGACCAGCGGAACCATACCTTGTGCGCATGCAGCGGCAGCTTTGCGGCCAGTCTGATCATCTGTCTCGCCAAAGATGGCGCGGCGTTCTGCGTGACCAAGTTCGACAATGGACACCCCCATCGAGCGGAGCGCCAGCGGCGAGACTTCTCCGGTATAGGCGCCCAGTGGCTCCCAGAAGCAATCCTGAGCCCCAAGCAGGAATGGAGCTGGCAGTGAAGGAGCATCATCCTTTGGTAAAGTGGATTCCCACGCCTTAATAATCTCCGCACAGGGGTAGACGGTCAGGAAGTCGGGGATAAGGGCCAGCAACAGCTTGGAACGGTTCTCCGGGCGGACAATATCATTCTTGGGGTCGAGCAAAGCACGGCAGTAGTCGAGCGTACGGGTAGGTGTAAAGTACATCTTCAGCGAGATGATGAGCAGGTTCTTTGGGAGAACCGGGTAGGCTTGCTGGGACGCCATGATGGGTGACTTGAGACACCGGTGTAATGATGCGATGGGACCGGTGAATGATGGTCTTCGAGAGTGATTTCCGTAGCAATCAGAGAACGATCAACTGGTCTCCACTGGTATAGACTGGCCAACGAGATTAGTTGTCTGAAATCTGAGACTGCTAAACTCCACTATGCTGGTGAGAGCACCCACTCGAGCGTAAGAGTAGTGTGTTGATAGGGAAGGATATTGTGTGATGGTTGCTGGGTCGGGGATTCGATCGAAAGTGTTAGAATCGAGGGAGGCTGGATTAGCGTAACGGAAATAGCGCAGTACTAGGAGACAACACAGGGTAAAGAGGGGCAGTGCCAATCAGTCGAGCACGGAAGTAGTAGCCATGCTGTGCCGCGGACCATTTCATTGGGGCCTAATTTAGCATGCAACCGGTTCTCCCTTCACAGTTTAGTGTTGGGAGGGAAAGAGGAGACACGATGGATCGGCCCACGCGAGGTGCATCTCCATCCGCTGATGTCAGAGCAGCGATGAAAAACCTGGGGAATGGCGGGTGGTTTAGTGTGGTAATTTAAGAGGGTCGCAGTTTTACTGCCTCGATACTCTATCAGATGGAGTCGGGAATGGATTTGGATAACTAGGGGAGCGAAGAAGTACGAGAGGTGCAAGCCACTCTACACATAGGAGAGAGGCTTGAATGAGGAGGTGTGGGAATGCGAGTCGGGAGAGGAACCAAAACACACGCAAGAATCAGACTCTCGGCTTGCAGAGAAAGGAGACGCAGAGCCTGCCTGATTGAGGCATAGAGTGGAAAGATACAGAATTGACCGGAAATGAAGTTGTCGCCAAAGACAGGTTCCGACTGGTCCGCTTGGACCTCGTCGGTTTCCGTGATACAGTAAGTTACCCGGGGAGTTCTGGATCCCCTGGAAACGGTATGACTTGTCACTTTCCATCGATCGGACGTCAGCGGGCCACCAATAATAGCAAGAGTCCTATCAGAGGCCAGTAAAATACTAGTTTGGTGGGGATGGAGGGAAGAGGTGGGGCGTGCAGTTGTAACCTCGTTTGGACTTCCGAGAGCCCAGCCTGGACTGTTTGGGGTATCTTGCAAAAAACAACATTACTCGAGCTATGTATGTTCTGTATCAATCATTGAGACAAAGCATAATTAGGAACTTGTTGTGGTGTGTGGATGGTGAGAGCACAAGGCACAGCAACAACCAAAAATTGGTGTATCTCAAGTTTGGACATTGAACGCGTCAAATGGCGTAGACTGAACTGCCACCATTTGAGATTCACCCAGCCTAGTTGCACTTACAAAGTACTTCCTTTGTAGGAGTTAGTCCTAAATCCTTTCCGTGAACTGACTGGTTCCGACTATCTGTAACAGGCTAACAACCATGCGCTTTGATACGGACGGGATCCTCCACTTTCTGCTCGCTGCCTGCCGTGGGCCGTCGACCCCAGAATAATCCTACGATAATAATAACAGCATAGTATACTATACTGGATGGTAGAAAGGCTGAGGTTGAGCCTCCTACATGTATGCCACATGAGCAATTCTCAGACCAGCTGAGCTTCCCATGGCTTGTTATGCCAGCAACAAGGGGACTATACACGCTGTTGCTGTTGCTGAGAGTTCGGTATCCAATCTTCAATCGTCAATGATAGTCTACTGCCAATCCCATGTCTATCATGGGATTAATTGCAACTCACTGCGAGCTAACGTCCCTCGGAACTAATACGACACCGATGCTATCCCGGATGAGCCCACACACCATTCCCGCGCCCCCTCTTCCTCATTTCGGTATACTTCTATGTATTGGGCAATTGCCCAGGGAAAGCTGAATCTGCGCCAAAGAATGCCTGTATACGCTTCCTGAATAGGCCAAGTAAGCCGATAATAGTGCGCGGGCATGCAGTCCCCCTCTCCCCCAACCCGGTTAGCTTGGCCGCGGACCTGACCCGTTACCAAACATCCAAGACATCCAACAAGGGGGAAGGATGGAGGAGAATCCCGGGGCAATCTGAGGTCGGTCCCGAATGGCAATGCAACAGAACCGAATGGGAAGAATTAGGAGGAGACCAGATGGCGGGCTGACATCATCGGCTGTTGCGGGATGGAACTATTCCCGGTGAATTTCACCGTAGAGATAAAGTCGGAAGAGAGAAAATATCACAGTAACAAGCAAATGGTATATGATAGTCCGTAGCGTAGACAGTCATACTACTTTGTACTATGCTGTCACTGGCTCAAAACACTCCTAATCTGTCCGAAAGGGTTCGCCAATCCGGTCTCAACGCCATTGGTTCCGCTTGCAGGCAGTCGCAGCAAAACAACCTTTGAGAAGTGCAAGAATGCATGACGCCATGAGTGGAGCTGGCAGAACCAAACATGGCCCGGCCCAAAACCGGCTTCTCTGGATCGCCTCTAGCTGTGGGGAGTGCGAAACTAGTGTCTATCGCTGCTGTCGCGCATGAAGCACGAAAAAAAAGCATGAGGGATAATCAGCATTGGTTCGTAACGGCCATTGGGACATGCGTGTCGCCAAACCGAATTGGCGTCAACCACCGAACTTTGGGTCCAGGAGGCACGGCACGGCCTTTTCTCCCCCACTGCATCGGACCTTTCGATCGGAAAAGTACTTTGAAGGGAGGGGGACAATAGGAGGGGAAGACAGAGAGCTGGAGAGCTGAAGAAATAGGTATAAAAAGGTCCATGTCTTCCATCTTCAACCCTCTCTTTCATCACTATTCCATCATCATTATTATTCTTATCTACTTCAAGTCACATTCACTCTCCACTTAACTTCCAAGACTTTCTTGAATTCCTTTACTTCCCTCCACACTTTCCACCATGTCTGCCGATCCGAAGCCCCTCCGCATCGTCGTGGCCTGCGATGAGGCCGGCCAGCCCTACAAGGAGACCCTGAAGGCTGCTCTCGAGAAGAACCCTCTGGTTGAGTCCATCCAAGACGTGGGCGTCAACTCTACCTCCGACAAGACCGCGTACCCTCACCCCGCTGTCGCTGGTGCCAAACTCATCAAGGAGGGCAAGGCAGACCGTGGTCTCTTCATCTGCGGTACTGGTCTTGGTGTCGCCATCTCCGCCAACAAGGTGCCCGGCATCCGCGCTGTGACGGCACACGACTCCTTCTCCGTCGAGCGCTCCATCCTCAGCAACGACGCCCAGGTGCTTTGCTTTGGCCAGCGCGTCATCGGCATTGAGCTTGCGAAGAAGCTCGCCAACGAGTGGGTGACCTACCGCTTCGACCCCAAGAGTGCCTCCGCCGCCAAGGTGCAAGCCATCTCCGACTACGAGAAGGAACTCGCTGGTACGGCTTAAGTGGGACTGTCAGTCAGTCAGTCAGTCAACCCCAGTCAATCCAGTACTACGATGTTCCTTGTCTGTGCGGCATGACATGAACACCAGCCACAACCGAAGTGGCAGCGGCAGCGCCATAATCTCCGGCGTGTTACTATAACTATAGCTTCCCTTTCACCTCTTACTTTCGAGCGAAGCGATCTGGTACGGCTGGATCCGGGCCTTTCCCTTCTAATATCCGACGAGTCAATGATACCACGAGTTGTACGGAATGATATGGCCGGCCATTCTTTCATTAGAGCAGTAGGTAGAAAATGTACTATATTGCTCCATATGCCTTCTATTTCGTAGACGATCGTTTATACCATCAAGATCCATTGTAATCAACCACCTAACTCTCTACCACAAATACAGTATGGCAATCGCTAAGTAACTCTCACCTCAACATTTCCCGTCCACTCATAACTGCTGACTCATCTGGATTCTGCGGGGATCGATCACCTTCGATTGATCAAACCACATCTTTTCCACTGCACAGGAACAGGCATAAAATCGAACATCAATTGATGAAGATGGACAATCCAACGTGCCGTCCCGACACCAGGGCTGTGTGGATCACGACTGAAAGCTCACCCGAGCTCATCAATTCCATTCCTGAGCTGACCTCCAAGGGTCTCAGGTCCCAAGAGGGGTAGCTGAATAGTACTTATCTGGATACTTATACTCATGAATCGGCCAGAACTCCCATGACCGTGCAGCATCATTCCTCCATTGCTTCTATCATCAATCATCCCATCGAGTTGAAACTCACTCCACATCCACTATCCGCTAAACAGAACGGATAGAATCTCTAGCACATCCAGTCACCATCTACTTCACTCACAACAGTGGAGATCACCGCGCAGCCCCACACATCCGACATCCGAGGCGTTGTTTCTTCGTTTGTTCCTTCGTTTGTTCTTTCCAGCTGACAAAACATCGTCACGGAAACAAAAAGGGGATATTCCCGTCGTCGTTTACAGCACAAACCAGTGTGCGCACAACACACCGGCGCGCACCACATAGCACCTAACACCACTGCACAACACAGCAAACATGGCTCTCGAACTAAAAGAAAAGGGCAACCAGCTCTTCAAAGAAGGCGATTACAATGGCGCCGAGGAGATGTATTCACAAGCGTGAGCATATATCCCACTACCCCGCTAACACCCAAACCTCCACTAAATACCAAGCGTATACTAACCACTGAATATCTACAACAAACAGAATCCTCAAGAACCCTAAAGAACCCACCTTCTTCTCCAACCGTGCCCTCACCCGCATCCGTCTCGAAAACTGGGCCGGAGTTGAGCACGACGCCCGCGCCGCCATCGATCTGTACGGCGCCAAATCTCCTACTAGTTTGAAATCCTCCTGGTATCTGGCACAAGCGCTGTTGGGCTTGCAACGACCTCAGGAAGCGTACGATGTAGCCATTGAAGGGTATAAGGCGAGTCTGGCGGCGAAGAACATCCAGACGGAGAATTTGTCGCGGACGGTGCTGCGCGCTAAGCAGGCAATTTGGGCGGCCAAGGAGACGGCGCGGATAAGGGAGTTGGATGAGACGTTAGCGAGTGTGGAGGGGCTGATTGAGGCGGAGATGGAGAGGGGGTTGACGGAGTTGAAGGGGCGGCTGGAGAAGGGCGAGATTGGGGAGATTGGGTTTAGGGAGGATGAGAGGGAGATTAGAGAGGATGCTGAGCGGAAGGTGCAGAGGGTGAGGGAGGCGTTTGCGATTGCGTCGGAGGGGAAGGTGGTTGAGAGAGTAAGTTCTTCCTTTTCGGTGAGTTACTAGTGAGTTGTGCTGATAATATGGTATAGGTTGTGCCTGATTATCTGGTGGATGGAATTACGTTTGAGATTATGCATGACCCTGTTATCACTCCATCCGGGACCAGCTTTGACCGGGTTGGCATCACCAAGTACGTGGAGCAGGCCAAGGTTGACCCCATCACACGAGTGCCGATGACGGTGAACGATCTTCGGCCGAATTATGCGTTGAAGGCGGCGTGCGAGGAGTTCCTGGACAAGAATGGCTGGGCAGTGGATTGGTGATTAATTGCACAATTAGTATGATTAGCATGGCGTTGGTAGTAGACTACTTGATACCATTAACAGGACATATGCTTGTATACTACATTCAGAGTAATACAATGTATACTAGTTACACTTTACATTTCATATGAGAGAAAATATATTATTAAAGTGCCTAGGTATGCTAGTAGCCTTGCTATGTAGATTTTTGTTATATCCATATTGACCGTCAGTCTTTGTCTATTCCAAACCCAACATACCATGTTAATGTCGGACAGACGGTATGTCTTACTTGTCCTTATTCCGCATTTCCGTGGACCCAATTATTTAACTGGTATTCCATGTATTACTTTCCTAGTAATAATCAAAACAATTAAATCCTTCATGTTATCAATCCACATCTTCAATTACTTTAACATTGACACTAAGAAGTAAACACCTCACGAACGCAATATATTTAGCGCCCCGCCAACCAAGTAAAAGCACCCCGTTATCAAGACCTGAGATACATTATCCTGCTGCGCATTTATGCTTCTTGCTGTCTCGATCGCTTCTTCGATGGTCTCTTTCGTCGAGATTGAACTCATGCTTTGGGGGTAAAGCTCTTTCCATTTCTCGGCGAATAAAGGTAACACGCTAAGATCTAGAAGGGAGGTGGGGAGTATATCTATTTAATTATCTCAGAGTTATTAGTTAGTACGAGTCAGGGTACTGGAGGTTCATGCAGGAATAGTGTTCCTGACCTTTATCCATCTTTGTAAGTTCATCTTCTCGTTCAATGTAAGTAGTGAAAATCACATGGTCCGGCAGTGCATCTCGCTCAGCGAGAGACTCTGCTAAGCATTCGAGAAGGGCTAGGCCGTCTCGGTCTTTAGAGAAGTGGCTGAATATTAGGATTCGGTACCTGTGATTTACTAAGGTTAGTTGATTGAGTACATTATAGGTAGGGGGCCATACCATACTCACTTTTGCAACCCGGAACTCTTGATAAGATCTGAATACCACTCTGCGGCTTTCTTAAGACTAAGCGTGTTATGTGCGCCGTCCACGAACCACTGCGATTGTCCGTCCGGGTCCTCGATAATCTCGAATCTTCCGGGCAGAAAGATATCTCTCACTGCGGTGGATATGTCCTCTGACTCGAGTACATGGCCAGGTGCCTTGGCTTCCAGGAATGTCTTGGCTAGCTCGAGGGCTAGGGAGCAGTTTAGTCGCTGGACCGGAATACTCAGCACCCTACTGTTAGTGGGGAGGTTGGGATTCAGCGGGACGATGGTCAATGATGTATTCTTCTCCGCAGCACGAGCGTGCAGGACCTCTGCGGGCCTATCTTCCTGCGGAACAGATAATGCAGGTGCACTGGGTTTGAAGATCCCTGATTTATGCCAGGCAATGGATTCGACCGTAGGGCCGAGCTGTGTAACGTGGTCCAGCCCTAAGGAAGTGATGCTGGTGACGACGGGGTTCTGGATCACGTTCGTAGCGTCGAACTCACCACCATGATGGACTTCGAATATTGCGGCGTCAACGTTTTCTCGGATGAAGGTATGGAAAGCGAGCAGGGCGAGGAATTGCAGGTAGCGAGGTGGCTGCTGTTTTGGATCTGTGTTTTGGACTTTGGGATCCATGAGCGTATCCCATACTTCGAAGAAATATTTTGTGAAGAGGTTCTTGGGGACGGGTTTGTTGTTGATTTGGATTCTTTCTCGGATGCATTGTATATGAGGCGATGTGTAGAGTCCGATTTTACTGGGAAAGCCGGTCCTCAGGCCATGTGCATGTAGGATAGAACGGGTAAATTCGCATGTGCTGCCTTTGCCTTTTGTTCCTGTGACGTGGACTATATTTAGACGGGATACATCGGTTTCCTGTATCTAGTAAGTAGACGCAGTTTTCTTTGTAGCAAGTAAAGGGCCTACCGAGTGTCCGAGGCTCTGTAGCCACTCGCTCATTCCATGCAGACTCGGGATACCTCGCACAGTGCTGGTGAAGTTTGCTGGGAGTACCTCTGTTTGTATAGAAGGACTCATCCTTGGTCGGCCACGACGCCTACGCGTTTCCAGGAGTCTGATGGCATCCTGCTGCGGTTGTCAGAGGCAGTAAATGATATGGATGGTGGACAGCGTACCTCGTAAGTGCGAGTCATTTGGTTCCTTGATTCCACAGTAAACTCTGCGATACACTCTTCTCAGACTTCAAGAGATACTTGATACTTCTCGACTATTTTGAGCGTGTTTCCGGGTTCGTTGGTTCAATGACGCATCCATAAAGTTGCTCGCGAACGTTCAGGGTGACGTTGCATCCAGACAAAGCGAGCCCGTCGATGTATTTATTAAGGGCTTTGGTCATGATAAAGGAGCTTTGTCCGGGACTTTCCAGGGTCAACTATTCAACAATGAGGACAATTCCGAACATTCAATAAAGGATCTCTTACCTAGCCCGCAGAGCAGTTGGCGTAGATGATCCATCGCTCGTGGTAATCCTGCTGGGGTACATAGAGAAGCATTTTTTAAGCATGAAGACGAGCGCAAGAAAGAAGAGACATATATTGTAGAGAACTGCAGACTCTGCTATAAATTAGCACAAGGTCTGATGACAACCAGAAAGACATTCAGACTAAGCTATGCAGCTGTTTTGCACCAAAGTGGCAGTCCATAACATAGTATCCAGAAACCCACTCAACGGTTGAGCCAACAACCCTCCATTTCAGTAACCACCAGAACAAAATCAACAAATCAGACAATATCCAACTAGACAAAATCCCATACTATTGCAGTGATCAGCAAATAGTCAATTAGTACTCAGTAGTATGTATAAGTTAGCAGTCACCTGAGAAGTATCCATAAACCCAACCAATAACCAACCGTGCAAACTCCCCCACCAAATCAACAAATCCCCCCCACCTTCACCTTGTCTTTCCCAACTCACTACTTATTCTTCCCCTCTTCCTCCTCATCCCACCTACAACCGCAACTCCCACCTTCTAAACCACCCATCAAAGAAACCCAACAGCCAAAATGTCCGTCCCCAACTTCACCACCGCCCTCTCCGCCTCCATCAACAAGGAGAAGTTCACCCCCGAGGTCCAGGCCGCCGCTGCCAAGGTCGACATCTCCGCCTTCTCCGCCGCCATCGAGGCCGTCCTTGCTGGCGAGGAGACCGCCACCGTCGAGGGCGAGCAGGCTGCTGCCCTGAAGTCTGCATTTGAGTTCGCTGTTGAACTTGTGAAGATGCTGAACAAGGAGCCTGGTGTGGATGACAAGTTGAACGTATGATCGGCCCCTCTTTTCTCCCTCGGTTGCTCCGTTCCTTTTGGAGGGGGAGAATGTGACGATTTACGCTGAAGGTATATGCTAATATGTGTGTCTGTGTGTAGCTCTACAAGTATTTCAAGCGCTCGAGGAACGAGACTCCTGCTCAGCCTGGCATGTTTGCTATGGAGGTATGTTTCCTTTTATCCATCTTAGATGTTTATATGTCCTTTTCTCCAGATGCAACGATCTGCAACGAGAGTGGAGGGCTAACATGTTTGCTTTGATGATATAGGCCAAGTACAAGTACAACGCATGGAAGGAAATCCAGCACATCAGCGAGGGCAGGGCCCAGGCCGAGTACATCAAGCAGGTTGACACTCTGATTGGAAAGATTGGAACGAGGGAGTAGATTATAAACCTACAAGGTCATAAATGAGGAGATATCATGTGGTGGATTCATTGTCTATTAGCAGGACGAGATGAGTTATGAGCTACTTACTACTCAACTAACTACTTAGCTATTGAGCTGCTTGCATAGTCATTATTGATTCTTTTGATATTGATATGTGTATGGGTGGTAAGAGATCAGAATATAGGCTATCCCTCCCACGTCTGCCCCAGCCAGTCCGGCTCGCTATGACTAGCCGTCGCACACCAGGGTATATCCGTCTCGCTGTACCTCGTCAACGGCAGGTCGTAGGGCATTCGAAAGCCAACCGTAGTCGTAGTAGGAATTTCCTTTTCATCTGCATTTGCATTTGCATCTGCAGCCGCAACCGCATCTGCATCAGGCATATCCCTCCGAAAGCAAGGCATCATCACACTCCTCCCCTCAGCACCAGCACCGGCAATCAACTCCGGCCAAACCACAACCCCTATCTCCCAACTACATATCCTCACCTCCCCGTTAGCATTCACCGCTGCTCCCCACGCCTGCGTCGACAAATTCGCCGATGTCACCATCGCCCAATCAATCCGGTCCATCTCCGATGACGAGTACCGCATATATGTCTTGATGTGCGGTGCCGCACGGCGACGACCTGCTTCTCGTTTCATTTTCACCTCGTCCTCAGCAACATCTCCAGCCCAGTGACACAGATACGGCCTCATGTACTGCAGCTGTTTCTGTTGCGCGGCGCTCTGTAGCTTCATGTGGATGGAGCCGCCGGAGCCGTAGCCGTTCAGGGAGCGGCGGATTTCATCAGGGGTGGGGAAAATGATCGAGAATCTTGGTTTGTGGTTGTTTGATGACGGGGAAAGGGACGCGAAGAAGACGTCCTTGAGCCATTTGTCAGTTTGGCCGAGAGAGGCGACGGAGGATATCTATACTTCGTTAGTGAATATTCCACAGGCAGTCCCAGTGGCTAATAAGAACAGCCAGCCTACCTGAGTTACAATATGCGGTCTATCCTCTGAAGGAGAAACAGGCACCGACCGCAGGACATCCCTTAGAGCTAACCACCCCCACAGCGTCTTCCGGTTCGAATCAGTCGACTCCCGGATCTTCTGCTTCGAGGGGACACTAGCGATCAATGCTGCGCGGACAGCACTGAAGTCGTGTTTCTCAAGCTGCGCAACAAGCGGACCGGTTTTCCTCTGCCCGTACTCTCGTAGATATGAGAGGAGGTCGCGCTTGAAGCGTGCCCCGGGGGTGGCTATATTTTCACTCCCACTTCCATCGGAACAGAGTGGAAGAAGAGGAGATCGCCAGACGGCCTGGCACATATTTGCCCAGTCGCCTGCTATCATGTTTGCCGTGTGGATGACCACTCTGTGTTCATTGCATTAGCTTTGCTAGATACATTAGTGGTATTATGGATACACACTGAGTCAAATCATCATGTCTCAACAAAATCATCATCTTGGAATGATGGGTCCCGAACGCTTCTGGCATGTAGGCCACTATTGCCTCGACGTTGGGGTGACGTGTACATGCTTCCTATTCATGTCATTAGCATTATTATCACATATTACATATCCCAATACGAGTCAATATGGGAAGAAAAGAATGAAGATAGGGGATATACATCAATCCTCTGCCGGTTCGGCGCATCTCTCTTCCACGAGCCATGCACAACTTTCACCTTGACCAGCCGTCTCACATCCTCATCAAACTGGCTCATCAAAAAGTCCACGTCAAAGAGGTAATTGAACTGCCAGCATTCGCGGATCAATGGATCGCCGAGAATGTCGCGCAGTCGGACAGTGTCGGTGTTGTGACCTGAGGAGGCGGGGAGGTCCCGGATGTGGGTTAGTTGAATGGGAGAGGGTATTATACTCTCCTTGTTTATTTCTCTATCGTTGTTCTTTTTGGTTTTCTGCGTGCTGGGTGATGCTGGATGGGTGGCATTGTGTTGTGGTTGTGGCGGTATTTTTGGTCCCTTGGAGCGGGAGAGCAATGGAGGTGTTATGGAGCGGTGCAGGGATGCTAGGGGGTGGTTGTTACTCTCAATGCTGCTGCTGTTGCTCGCTTGATTGGAGTCATTGTCTGCATTATCTATGTTGGAGGATAACTTGGCCCGTTTGGCAGGCCGGTCTGGTTCTTCCATGTTGCGGTTGAGGTGAGGTGAGAAGGTGGTGAGGGAGATGCGGTGATGGCGGATAGCATACCGGTTACATCTGGATATTGCCAACATCATAGGTAGAAGGTTTGCTTCACAACCACGAAAATATTCAGATCTATATTTAACTATTACTACACTATTATACACTATACAGTCTTACAAGTCTACCACATGAAGCGCTGGACCTTCCCTGGTTCCTGGGGCCATTCAAACCCACAGTACAGGAAGATGTATCCCGTCACCGCATTGATCACCAAGAACCAATACGTCTCCAGGAACAGCGCCATGTTCGTGGCAACCTTCGCGTTGAGCTCTTCAGTCGCATCGCGCGCCCTCTGACGGTGCACGAGGGGCGTCGGCTGCGGGGGCAGATGCAGCCGCCACATCACCCACGGAATGATGAAGTATCGCGGCTCGACAAGCGGCGCCGTGATGAGCGACAGTGCCGTGGCCGCCAACCAGACAAGCACAAAGCTCACCTGCGGCGCGCCCTGGTGCTGCTTCTGCCGGTGCGCAATGTGCTCCTGAATCCTGGCGTACGCCTCAAAAGAGATCGGCTCCGGCTTGGGCGGCTGTGCGGGCTTCTTAGCTGCCTTTCGACGCTCGGCCTTCTTCTGGCTGGGCTCTTTCTGTGGCACTGGCTCAGGCTGAGGGGCTGCTGTCTGCGGGACACGCATCAACTGGGGAGGCGTGGTAGTCGTTGAGAATCCAAAGGCAGAAATGACCATCCACGCGCAGAGGAAGTACACTGCGACAGCAGCATACTTGATAGCCGGGTGAATACGCAGAAGGATGCGGAATACGTAAAAGACATAGTGACGGTTGTCGGCCAGGGTAAAGGGATGGACGATGGTGTTGAAGTGGACCACAGCCAGCATAATGGGAATAACAACAAGAGCCGTCAACAGCTTAGGAAGGCCCTTTTGCTTCTTCGGGAAGCCAAAGTCGATAAACTTGGGCAGAAGCGACTTCGGAAGAACCAGGTTGGCGACCGGCGACAGGAGGAGAGGCCATGAAAAGAAGACGAAGTAGGGCCAGATGTAGAGCATCTGGGGCAGATGCAGCCCAGCAGTATGGTACTCCTTGTGTCCTGCAGTTGTCAGCCTAGCACCTGCAACACAACCCGTAGTAGACCTACCAAGAACGACACCATCATTCCACAGCACGAACCCTCCAAACCCAGCAAGTATAAGCAAGTACGGAAGAGCAGAGGTAATCACCGTGCCGAGGTTGTTCACGGCAACAACCACCAGCGAAACAGACGCTTTGAAGTAGTCTACCTCAGTCAGCAATGCTACAACACACCACAACGACAACACTAACCTCCAATTGAAGCTTCCGACACAAACGGATCATACAGCTCGTTCTTCCACCCTGCCTGAGCAATATCCGCGAGTCCCGACGCCTCGCATCTCTTAGAAGATAACCGCAACCGCCGCACGACCTGCAGCCCACCCAGGAAGATCGCCACCCAGAAGATGTTCGTCTGTCTGAAGACCAGCGCCACCAGCCCCAGCACGACAAACACCAAAGTCTGAAGCGGGGCAAAGCCACCCTGCGACGAGCGTTTCAGGTCCCAGTTGTACGCCTCAATGACCACCAGCAGCGCAAGAATATCGGTATAGTATAGGCCGGAGAAGAAGAACAGTGGCGGGAACAGGCAGATGTTCAGAACGGTATGGCTTAGCCATGCTCCAGAGGGACGCGTGTTGCGTACTTTGCGCAGCCGATCCAACAACGTCTGCAATCGCAACGGCAGAGCCACGGCGGTGGCTGCCACGTTGGTCGCACGCAAAGCTTCCGGGGTAAGCTGCGTGGGGGAACCGCGCAGGAAGAGCGCGATAGCGCACAGCACATAGGACCAAAGATAAAGTCCCGGGGGAGTGGTGATCTTGGGATCCCAATGCGTCCACTTATGAGCCCAGTAGGCCTGAGCCTGGGGGACATGGAAGGCCTCATCCAGATACGGTTCGGGAACGACGGCATTGATCCTCGTCATCCAAAAGGGGATTAACAGCAGAACAAAAGGTATGGTGTAGCGGGCGGCCAATGCCACGCCCGACTTGGGTTGCGCATTCATGTCGGTCAATTCTTAGGCAGGAGGTCAACCATGCTCAACAATTGAAGTGTGTAGAAGAAGAAGAATAGATCAATTAATCTAAAAGACACGAGCGGAAATGCAAGCTTGCAGTGCAAACCGAACAAACACACCGCATCGGGCAATCGACGCCCATCGCGATCGAATTTGAATGAACAACTTCAAGCTTTCCTTCTTTCATTCGGTCCGCAAAGTAACTCCGGGGCATGAAATACTCTCCTCCGACTGCCCCGACACGTCCCTAACCCCTTTCCCTCGGCCAATCCACGCGCAAACGTGAGGGGCAATGGCCTTTCCCCTCCCGCGGGGCATCACGCCCCCGGAGATCTCCTTCCTCGCGGAGATGGAGATGGTCACCATCTTGCCTCGTCAGCGACTCGAGGGGCTTGAATTACTGGGAGTACGTCCTATACACACATCTTCCGCTACTAATCACAGCTAACAACTCTTCCAATAGGGCCCCGTCTCCCCCCTCCTCCCACCCCGACGCACCTCCCTCCCCCTCTGGCTCGCCCTCCTCCTCAAACGCCAACGCCGTGCCAACATCCTCCCGCCACCCTGGCTCCACCCCGAATCTCTGGAGCTCATCCTCGAAATCGAGACCCAAAACGACGAATACCAGCACGCCTTCTCTCCGCCACCTCCACTGCCCGGCCAGCCCGCCCCGGGAGATCACCGTCGCGCTCCGCTCGCAACCCCGCGCTACACTCCCTCCGGCGAGAAATACTACCCTGCGCCGCCGTTCCTGCCTCAGAATACAGCACGCGATCACATCCCGCCGGGCGAGCCACCGGCACTACCGTTCCATTGGTTGGAGGTAGGGACAATGTTGCTGGAGGCGGCGAGCGATGATCTTGTGGATCCGGATCAGACGAGACGGCTGTTGAAGGAGCTGAGGGAAGTGCGGATGGCGAAGGTTAGGGCGGGTGTGGATGTCCTAGATGCGGCGGCTATGGGGGGTGGGGGTGTTGCGTTGACGGGTGTGGGAGCTATGGAGTTGGGAGAGGGGAGGAGGTTCATTGCGGGGGTTGTGGATGGACTGAGGTATGCCCTTGTCACTTCTTCTATTCTTTTGTTTCAACTTCGTTGTTGGAGGTGGATTGCTAACGAGTCATGTCGATAGGCGCATCGGGGCGTCCAAAGAACAGGCGAGGAGAGAAGAGATGGCAGAGGAAATGGCGAATGGGGGGTATGATGGGACACAAGACGATGATGATGAAATGGAGTTTTAGATGCTTCTTCTTTTCTTGCTTTATATTTGCAATGCGTGGGTTGGTTCATTGTTCGTTGTTTGTTACATGATGGGAGTTATTGGTGTCAAGTCTATATGTATGGGACATGGCAGGACATGATCATATTGGCATCGCACATACATCAGATACATGTATGTATATATACCCTATATCATTGGTTGGAAGTTACTTGGTTGATGGGCCGGTTGTCATGCTAGTAAGCAGGTAGTAGATAGGTAGTAAGTAGTCCCAATCAATCCCACTATCAAGAACACCAGATGCATGCGACGCTCAGCTTGAAATGAGAGAGAGAGGAGAGGGAAGATAATAGAAAAGGACATGACAAGTCAATCTCCGGAAGACAGATGAAAACAACAAAAATGCCGGAAACAATGGATTGAATCTTACATCCCCAACGCCGACGACAAGAGGTATATAACAACCCGAAGGAGATAGAAGAAGCATGCAAAAATGATCCAACTGGATACAGAATGAAAGGCATAAATAAACACCCTTTTCGAGTAAGCCGTCAGTCTACCTACCCCTATGACGCGCAATACCGGGGCCCCAGATAGTAGATTTAGGTTTCCAGCCCCCAAAGCCCGGCGAGCTTCATTGAGCAGCCTGATCCTTCTGCATCATCTTCCTCCGCGCCGCCAGAATCATCTCGTCCCTCCGCTTCTGCAACAAGCGCTGGCGCTCCTCCTTGCTCTGCGACCAGCCCGTCGTGGAAGAAGCCTGCGACGGCGCGGACTCGGCGGCGCTGTTCTCGGCCTCGAGTTTCGCGCGGAGATTATAGCGGGAGATCAGGTCCTGGGCATCGGCCTTGGAGGTCGCCGTTTGAGTGGGTTGTGATTGAACAGGGGCCGTAGTGGGGATAGCGATCTGAGGTTGGAAGGATGGGGGCGGCTACAAGGTAGTTTCGGTTAGCTGGCTATGCATCTGACTCAATGCGGGGGAACAAGATAGGGGAAGAAAGAGGAGCAGATGATGAATGACCAGCGGCGCGGGTCAAGATACATCCAACAGAGGAAGGAATAAGGGAATAAACTCACCACTTCCAGGCCCCGACCGGTCAGGATTCTCTCCGTTGTCGCCGCAACACTTCCCCCGTTGCGCTGCAAATCCCACATGATCTCACGGGCGCTGAGCTGAGGGAACATCTGGGATATTTGCTCGACTTGGGCTGGGTCGACGGTGCCTCGCGCCCGACTGCGACTGCTGCCGGGTCCGGCCTCTCCTCCATCGCGGTTGAGAAACCATCGCAGCACGAAGAATGACACCACAGCGAGGGTGAGGAGAGAGGGGATGTTCAGAGACGGCTCTTCTTCTGGCATTGTCGTGACGATCTCTATGGGCGAGGTAGAGGGTAAGGGACGAAACGTGGACTCTTGGTTGGGTCGGATGGGGAATCGCGACTCGAAACTAGCGTATGCGACCGCCTTGAAGGTGACGGAATGAAACAGGTAAAGCTCGAGGCCCAGAACAAGGCGGCGTTGGATAGAATGCTGGGGATGGAGGAGGAGTGATGCCGCGGCAGTTCGTTTGGGGGGAAAGCGGCGAGGTGGCGGTGGGACACTCGGATCCCGGCCGGATCGGGGCGGGCACGTTGACCGAGTGCGGCGGTGCTTGAGTTTCGGGGCTGTTTGGCCAGGGGAAAAAGGTGAGAAAAAGCAAATAAACTCTCCCACCAAGAAAAGGGGAGGAAGAACGACGATCTACTCAACGGGACAAGGTGGCAGACAACCGAGGAAGGCCGTGTCGTGCTGGCATTCACCCGATGTTGTGGCAGATGATGCCAGCAATTGGTCGCCCTTTATATAGTAACCAGGTACTTAATTGCATCCTACCGCTGTCTCTACGGAGATCTCCTTGCGTCCGTCATTAACATATCTCATAAGAGTACGGTGTAGAAACTGCAGAATCATCCAGAATCATGTACATCATCCGAAAACACCCCGTCCCAACCTCTTGGCCTGTCACATAACGCGCCATGTCCAATGTCCAAACCAAAAGACCCATATGCACCAACGCAATATCGACAAATGAAGAATAACAATCCCGGCTTGAGGTCTACTTCATGTCGGCAGGAGTCAAGGCCTGGACCACACTGGTTCCCTCGCTGAACCTTGTGCGGAAGATCCGGTTGGCATTCTGAAACATGCCGTCCTTCAGCGACACAACAATGAACTGCGATCCCTTGAATCGCGTCTTGATCAACCGACCAATGTTCTGGGTATGCGACAGATCCAGAGCGGCATCGACCTCGTCCAGAATGTACATTGGCGCCGGCTTGAATTGTAGTAGCGCCATGATTAACGAAAGCGCGATGAGAGACCTAGACAAAGTTAGCCCGTAGCCAAATAATACCCCATCGGAAATCCACGTACCGTTGTCCACCACTCAGCTCGGTCAAACTCTGCTTCCAGACCTTGCCCAGAGACACCTTGACTTCCAGACCTTCAGTGATATCCTTGCCCTCGGGGGGTTCCAGCTTGGCAAAACTGCCGGGCAGCAGGTCGTTGAAGATTTGTCCAAAGTCGGCTGTGACCTTAGTCCACGTTTTGTGGAGAGCCTCCTTCTTGTACTCGTTCAAGTTGATGATGGTCTCTTCGATCTTGCTCTTGTCGCGAATGACAGTCTTCATCATGTTCTTCAGTGCAGCCTCCTTCTTTTCGACGCTGTCGATCATGTTCATCACCTTAGGGTTGATCTTCTTCTTCATTCCTTGGAACCGCTCCGTCAGGTTGCGCAGGGTCGACTTGCACTCGGCGATATTCTGGTTCTTGAAATCGTATGCCGTGTTGGACCGTCCAAAGTTATCCTTCTCGTCAGCGATCCATTCATGCTCCTCCTCCATGTGAGCCACCGTCTGCGCCGCGGCTTGTTGCTCCTTCTGAAGTTTCTCGAGCTGATGTCCCAGCTTCTGGACTTCAAGACCCTCTTCCGTAAGTTGGGAGTTCTTCGACTGCTTCGTCCGCTCGAGTTCACGCAGCTCATCATCAAAGCCGGTCAGCTTAGCTCTTTCGTCCTCCAGGTGAGCCTGAGCAATATCATGGGCGTCCTAAGGATCATTAGTAATTGGTCTTTAAGCCCTAACAGTATTCTCTCACCTTGATCCGAGCTTGTTCTCTCTTCAGCGACTGAATTTCTTCCATCTGAGCCTTAAGGGTGCTATCGGCCTCGGCGCTTTGTTCCTCGGCCGCCGACAGATCACCACCAACTTGCTCCAACTCTAACCGGGAGTTCTGAAGCTCCTTCTGCAGGGTCTTGACTGAATTGGAGTTCTTGACCAGAGCCTTCTTGAGGGAGTCCAAGGAAGACTGCAATTCCGCAAGTTTGCTGTCCTTATTGTCGTTGAACTCGCTCATATCCTTCTCGATCCGCTTGATATCCTTGGATGCTTCGCTCTGGCGAGTCTTTGCGTCAGAAATGTCCTTCTTCAGCTGCTCGATGTTCGCTTTCATCTCTTCTACGGCGTGAATGATCTGCTTTCGTCAGTTGTACGTCTAAGAGCATAACAAAATGAGACTTACCGAGGAAGACGAGTTGCTGCTGATTTGCTCCTCCGTAAGCTTAATCTCGTGGGTCTTGAGGTCCAGCTCCTGCTTGATTGTACGAGCAGCATCAAGCTTCTTCTTCTCCTTCCTCATTGTTTCCTCCACAGTAGCCAGCTGCCGCTCCTTGCTCCGGATCTCCCGAGTAATCTCATTGAACTTTTGCAGGGTGACAAGCACACCGCTCGTGTTGGGTGCACTACCTCCGGACAGAGTACCGGACGGGTCGTAGACATCACCCTCAAGCGTCACACTCTTGATCCTGACGGAAGGGTCGAAAGTGACCCGCTTAGCTGTGTCGGCATCATTGCAAATAAGGGTATTGCCGAAGACGTAATTCATTGCCGCAGTAACTTCCTCGTCATAGCCGATGAGCGACAAGGCAAGGTCAACTTTCCCGGGAGCAATCCTCTGCGCTGCTCCAATCTTCTCTGCCGAGGCAACAAACGAGGAGATCTTATTCAGAGGAATGATAGTCACACGCTTCTTCAGTCTACCCTTCTGAAGCAGCTGAGTACCGGTTTCAGCAGTGTCGACAACAACGTTGTACAGACGGCCACCCGCGCAGATCTCCAGTGCTGTAGCAGCCTGGAGCTTCTCCTTATCAAGGCTAAAGAGCTGCGCAACCAGGCCCTTGACCTTTGAACGATCGAAGTGAGGATGGGGATCAGTGTAGTTGAAATCGACATTTGCAACCTTCCTCTGGAGGCCGTCTGCTTTCTGACGCAACTCACGGATCTCTTTCTGGAGCTCAGTCTGCTGCTGGTAAAGCTCTTCCTCGCGACCCGGCTCAAATCCTAGCCTAGAAAGTTCCGAATCAAGCTTCTTAGCTTGCGACTTCAGTCCCTCCAGTTCTTTCAGGAGACCAGAGTTCTGTTCCTTGGCCTTCTTCGCGCGTGGCTCCTCTTCCTTGATCCTCTTCTCCAAGTTCGCGATCTTGAGTTTGGCCTGCTCTTGTTCAGTCGCGGCTGTGTTAGCACGGTTACGAGCGTCCTGAAGCTGGCCTTGGTAACCACTTTCTTGACCTTCCTTTGAAGCGACACCAGTCTGCAAGGTCTGGAGCAATTCTTCCTTCTGCTCCACTTCAGCTGTCTGGGCGTCAAGCTCTGCTTTAGCGGCATCATACTGCGCCTGCAGCTTATCGTAAACCTTTTGCTTCTCCTTGAGGACCTTCTCCAGATCAGTCACCGTTTTCTGGACTTCTGTCCTCTTCTCTTTCTCTTCAGCAATGCTGGCATTCTTGAGGTCGAAAACAGTGGTCAACCGAACCAGCTCATGAGAGTGGGACTTGACCTCATCCTCCAGAGCCTGGAATTTACCACCCTTCCGTAGTTCCTTATCGCGGGCTGCTCTGACCCGCTTCACATCCTCCTCGAGGTGAGCAATCTCGCTCTTCAGCTTGGCCGCATTGTCTTCCAGCGCCTGCACCTTGTTTCTCTTTTGCTCGCATTCTTCTCCAGAAACCCGTAGCCTCTCATTGCCCCTGAGATAGTCGTGAGCAACCACCAAGCGGGTCAAGCGCTCCAAGTCATTCTGGGTCTGTTGAAAGTCGAGGAAAGCACGCTTCTCGGACCGCAGCTTCTCCAGCTTGGGCTCGATTTCTTCCTTGAGAAGCTCTTCGATTTCGCGCAACTTGAGCTCTTTCTTGCCCATTGTCTTCACAGCCTTCTCCCTCCTATCCTCGAACATCCGTGTACCAGCTGCTTCCTCGATCATAGACAGGATTTCAACGGGCTTCATATTCAGGACCTTCGTAATCCGACCTTGCATAATCAAGAAATTGGGGTTGTTGATGTTCAGCTGCACACTCTGGAAGAGGTTTTGCACGGTCTGTTGCTGCGCACGGTGTCCATTGATGAGGTATTTGCTCGTACCTCCAAGAACGATCTGCCGAGTCACCGAAATTGTCGCATATTCCTCGAATCCGATCGGCGATTTCGCGGTGTCGCGGTTATCGAAGACAATCGTCACACTGGCCTTGGTCACACCGGCTTGACCACGTTTGTAGATGAGATCCTGCAGGTTTTGCGCGCGAACAGTGGACATGTTCGTGATACCGAGGACGAAACAGATGGCATCAAGGATGTTTGATTTACCACTACCGTTGAGACCGGTGATGGAGTTGAAGGATTCGTCCCTATGAAAGAAGTGTTAGGTCTGTCATCGGCAGACAAATTGCACATTGAAGTGCGTCCCAATCCGTGCATACCATCCTGAGATCACCGTACGCACGGCGTACGATTTGAAGCCCTTTGTGTTCAGTCAGCAATCGCACATCTCCGGGCTACGGAGAACACGAACTTACGTCAATAATAATCTCCGTGATCCTCATCGTTGCGACTCTGATCCAGTCCCATGAACTAGACGATCAGGTGCATGGGAGGGGGGACCGAGGGAACAGTTGCGGGATTGATTGACGTCTGGGGAGCGATTTTGCGGGCGGTGTTTTGCCGTCGGGGCCCAGCGCTGTTTACGGTTTGCTCTTTCGGGGTTGGTGCGCGCTATCGTGATAATGTAATCATGGAGGGGTTACACGTGAGACATTCTGGCATCAGCCTTAGATGGTTTATTTGGCCTATGTAGCTATAATTAAGCTGCATCCTCAACGAGAGGTCTCGGTGGCGCACTTGGTTAGCGCGTACGACTGTTAATCGTGAGGTTGAGAGTTCGATCCTCTCCCGGGACGTCACTTTTTTGTCTCCATTTTTTCTCTTGCTTGGATCGTGATCTTCCTACATAGTAGAACCATGTCTTGCTCTTCCTGCTCTCCATTTTGCCGACTCCATATCGGACTTGGAATTGCGTGTAAAATCCGTGGTTTGCCTCCGTTCAAAGGTGTGGCTGTGCCTTCAGTGATAATATCTCTCACTGTTCGGTCATATTGTTTTTTGGCCTCCATTTTGGCGCTTAGTGCGGTCCTGGGCTTGTTGGTCGATAAACCATGCCCTTGGGCTAGCACGGCATGATACCGAGTATGCTTGGTCGACCAACACCGTGTGGGGTTTGTTATACACTATGCTTACGCTCTCCATTCATCCATCCACGGCTGTGGCACTCGATGGTGTGTGAGGAGTGCTTGCATACTTGTGGTATTCTGGGCCTCGGTGTCCCTGTGTGGTTGTTGGGTTACTTACCTAGGAGAGGGGTATGTGTGTGGTTTCTTGTTCGTTATCATCGGGATAGCAGCGCCGCCGTTCTCGGGGGTGGTATCGTAGATCTCGTCATATATCCATCTTCGGGGTCCGGTCCTGCCAGAGTGATGCCCTGGTCCTCGGTCTACCTCTATGCAAGATCTTCGAAAGCCCTGGTGGTATCTGCAACTATTACTACCAGCTGCGGGTATGCATCCCTGCGGCGGATATATAAAACCACAATGGCTGGGTCCCGACTTTCAGCAATGTATATTACTACCGGTACCACGGCATGATACTGTTGAGTGGGCTTGCAGGGATAACCAAGCAGCACAGGGGCCATTGAGGGTATTCTCGAGCGTATATATACTTAGTATACAGTTGGCATTAGTATGTTCAGACCATGAGTTGGAGAGCAAATGGGTGATGTGGGCCTTTGCCTGATATCTGACACTTTTTTGCAACAGGCATTGACGATACCTAATCCAATCGCCGGCACCAACAAGTTGTCTCGGTGGCGCAATTGGTAAGCTTGCCCTTCATCAAAATCACATAGCCAATCAGTTACTAATTCAATATAAAGGTTAGCGCGTACGACTGTTAATCGTGAGGTTGAGAGTTCGATCCTCTCCCGGGACGTTCACTTTTTGTATACCTGATGTTTTCCCGTCTGCCGTCAGCCTTTTGTTTTTCATCCCCTCCCCTCCTGCACAGCATGCACGACTCGCCGGACACCTGGCCTGAACAAATGCACACATACATGTGTTTGTTAATTGCTAATTAAAGACCTCATTTGCTTCCTTCCGCCCCCTCATCGAAAGCCTGAAAACCATATAGAACCGCAAACCCAGATGCCCAGGGCAATAATCATCACTCCAGGTACTGTTCATTATCCCGAGGAATATGGCCACTGGAAGGTTTCGATCCACTCCGACAAAGGCCGGGGTTGCGTTGAACAGCGACTGCAAAAGGCATATGCAGTGATGATAGTAGGCCATTTCAGACCGTCGCATATGCAAGCCTACAAACATGGTCGAACCCACGACGACGGAAATAGAGCAGACGCTGACCATTGAAACCATACTTGCCGCGACAGCCATACTGCTAGTCTAGATGACTGACCATCTCCCCTATCATCCGGTTTCTATCCCACACAGGCCACCATCACCCATACCAGAAAGGGTTGTTAAGAGTACTAAGTATGTAACCAGTACAGTAGCCCGCGTGCTGACACCCACCACCGCGTGTTGCAGCATCGAATTCCATCTCGATTGCATGACTAGAAAGCGACAATATAGTTACTCAGTAGTACGGTCGCTTGTGTCATCCCTTGAGTGATAGGTTTGTTTGCTGGCGCCATGGGACGGAGTGCCAATTTCGAAATAACATTTGGGGCATCCTCCGAGGCCTGAGATGGCTACAACTGAAGCCATTTCTCATCGTCAGCATGATTGACTTGAGCACTGCAAATATATAGACATTCTGGTGACTGCAGATGATTCCTTCCGTTGGCTTCATCAACATGCGCCTATTACCGCTAGCAATATGGGATCACGGCAGATACACGGGTCCCAGTCTGCACAAACTATATATTAACTAGCTATTACATTGAATGCAAAGATGCTCGACATCAACATTTTACCTTATGTAACATTAGAAGACTCGGCAATCCAACAAAGTCGTCTCGGTGGCGCAATTGGTTAGCGCGTACGACTGTTAATCGTGAGGTTGAGAGTTCGATCCTCTCCCGGGACGCTTCTTTTTTTCGTCCATTTTTGGATTAACCTTGTTATACTCTTTTTCCCCGCCTTGCCGAGCCGGATAGTAGACTCGCAGACAAGCTGTCAGTTTGGCTGCCGTACTTCTGTGCTAACGGCCGTCAATCAACGTAATAGTGGTGTCGTCCTATACATGCTACCCACCGTGCCTCAGTCATATACGAGCACACCCCTGAGTCTGCTTATGTGTAATTATTCCGTGATGTTGTTGGCTCTGATAGCAGTTCAACAGACGATGAACGCCGGTCTTACGTTCCATACGTAATCGAGTAGAGAGTGACTTTGGACCATCGAGTTTTGGTAGAAGATACGGAACAAGAACTAGATTCAACGCCCAGTCTGTATTGGGAGAAAATAGGACAGGAAGCTGAACGTCTGCTACATCAGAAAATAAACCATGGCAGGCGTGTCAGACTTGATGATACTACAGTTATTGTTTCTGTAAACAATCACTCACGGCACGATCTTACAAAGCGGTTTAAAAAACTGATATTTGAAGGAACAGCGATAAATAAGCAGATACTCATGTGACAAGATCTCCTCCATCAGCCTCGTCCAATATGTGGAGTAAGGTGGTATCCTGGAGATTCATAATAATATTCCCGATAAGAATACAGGAACAGCTGTATACAGAAGAGCAGCAACGGCTTCTAAAACCTAATAAATCTACCAGCAGCCTCACGTCTGGCTCGACGCCTCCGCAAATAAACATTAATATCCTGCCATCACAGTTCACCCCAACCCGCGGGCTCTTCCTTCTGGGCGCTTGAAGATGCTCCAAACTCGATTAAAAATGATTTGAACAACGTTCCTGGACTTCTCGAGGCAGCCGTGGAAGAATATGCTACTTGGCATCTGTCACGGGTGGGCACTGAGAGCTACAGGTAAAATATCAGAAAAGCACGCGAAATTGCATTGGAAAACTGTTTTGATATTGTATAAATCCGCGAGGAAAGTCTAGACTTATTTGAGCGCCAAGGAGTGGTGAAGGTGTGGCACGCAGATTTGTGGGTTATAACTAGAATCTGGTTGAAGGAAAGGGAGAAGGACACTGCTTGATGCACCTGATTGCAAAAGCCGAGGGTACAAATTTCCGACTTCGTGTCAACATATGTCTATCTTAATGAGTGAATTGGATATAAACTACAATAAGAAAAACACAGAAAGCGAAGTAGGACCGGGTAGGCTCTAACAGGAGCAATGATCGAAATGGCCAAATTCGTGCAGTCAACTCAAAGAAGATATCGAAAAACGCAAGTCCAAGTATTCAGAAAATACCTATAGAAGAATCATCCCGAAACCAGCGACAAACGCTGTTACTGCATAGGCGCCAAGCTGCCACAGCCCAATATTTACGCTGCTAACAGTTGCCATAGGATGGGCGGCACCAGTACTGGAAGATGGAGAGTTCAGAACAGAGCCACCGGTCGGAGAAGCAGTAACTGCGCGGGTCCCTTCAGCGCCTGCGGCGTCGAGCAGGCTAGAGCAAGTGCTACTAGGACTTTTCGGGATTTTAGTGCTCGCAGCGCCAGCGAAATCACAAGCGGACGCAGCGTTGCCCTTGGCCTTTTGTTCCTGATAGTATCTGTTGAAAGCAAAGGACAATTTCTCCTTCGCACTACACACGCTGTAGGAGCCGTATTCACCGGAAGTTGCATTAGTGGAAATGCCATCACAAACCCCATAGCCACAGACGGTATTGAAAAGGTCGGCAAAGGTTTTATTCGAAACATCGTCCTTCACCACGCATTCCAAGGAGGCATCCATGCATGTGCAAAGATCGGGGTTAGGAGAAGGGGGTAGTGGACTAGCTCTAGCAAACCAGTTGCCATCAATAGTAGGGCAAGATTCAAGAGCTGTGTTGGAAGGAGAATAGTCGGCTTTCTTGACACCTGTAGGATTGACGCTTGCAATTTGCTTAGAATAGCCGAAAAAGTCGGGGAGCTTGCTGGCAGTATCACCCTTAAGGGTTACTAAACCTATGGATTCCGTTAGGGAAGATGGTCAGGCGGAAAAATAGAAAGCTTAAACATACCGTAGTCATTGGCTTCCTGGAAGTACATATAGACAATACCCCCGGACCAAACCTTCGCCATCTGGTCACCGTAGAGAGCAGCCACATCAGTGAACTTGCGAGGCTCGACAAGATTGCAACCATACTCGGCAAAGAACACTGGAACGGAATAATTGGCGAATTCCTCAGTACGAGCTTTGTAGCCAGATTTCTCATAAGACGAGTCTCCACACCACGAGTACACATTGTAGCCCCAGAAATCAATACTTTCTTCCTCTGATTGACAGTTGAAATAGTTGGCCATATCCACACGAATTTCAGCGTCGTCATTGGCGGCATACCCAACAGCCATGGCGCGATAGTTCTTAGCTTTGATATATCGCTTTATATCGCGCACAGCAGCCTTCACAAATGCGCTAGCAAGAGTGTTGTTCTTCTGGTTGGAGACTTCGTTCCCAGCAAAGAACCCAATAGTGTTAGTGTATTTAGCCATCTCATCAACCACATCAGTATAGCGTTTATACAGGGCATTATCCCACGATGGGTCGTTACGGTTGATCGACTCCGCAGGTTGCGCCATATCCACCACAACATAGATGCCGGCGTCGGTGAGGAGCTTCATGCACTCAGTATGGTCCGCTTCAGGGTCGATCGAATAGACACGGATAGTGTTAGTGCGGAGTTCCTGCAAGAGGGGAACATCTCGCTTGCAGGCGGTAGTATCGGCCAGAATGTCTTTGTAATAGGTGCCGCCAGTACTACTGCTGGGCAGTTCTTCTATAGGGATTGGTCAGCCTGTACATCAGAAATTATCCAACAAAACCATGATAGTGGACCTACGCTGATAGGCAACACCACGCATGTAGCTAAAGGCATGTCAGTTAGTAAAAGCCTAGCTTTACATCGTACGTATGAAGGGCGCATACAATTGGGTATCGTTGCTCTTGAAGAAGAATTTGCTACCCTAGAAGAGCAGTCAGCGACCAGAAGAGGGCATGAGATAAACAAGCATGGTAGGATTGCTTTGTCTCGAACTCGTACCTTGATCACTATAGGGTCCAGTTCGGCCATAGTAATACCGGCAAGGAGGGTTGTGCCGGCAAGAATAGTAGACAACTTCATAGTGAATTTCGACTGGCAAATTGGGAAACTATCATAAGCGAGAGGCGCTTCTATCACGTAAGATAGAAAGACAATTATATCGATGAAGTGGTAATGGCCGTTCCTGTGACCATTGGATAACGATAGAAAGGAGTTGAACGAGTGTGAACGAATGTGAAGGAGGGAATGAGCATGAAAGTGACATGATGCGAAGGAAGTATAAAACTTTCGGAAGTGTGCAAGTAAGGATAAGTATGGGGCGCATCTTCAAGGGTCCTGTGCCTTAGCCACTAGTATGTGTTTCTCCAATCCCGAACAAAAATAGGCTTCTGGGGGTCCGTGGGGCCCAGGTGCAATGCTTGGGTCCACAATTCAGATTATGCCGACTATTTATATCAGAGCCCTCGTCGGTGCATTGGTGCAGAACTGGCAGCAGCCCAGTGGAATATAATAAAAGTTTCTCCCACTTATGCGTTTACATGTTCTGAGATTTAGGATGTTAGAAGCAGCTTTCAGTGCTATCTCTTTCTGTACTAATAGTATGCATTCATACATTTCGTGCAGGAAAGTAACGAAGCCTCCGATCAACGCAAGACCCCGAGGAAACCCGCGGGTTGAGCACAGGCTTTAATCTATAACCGTGTCTTGGCAGACAATGCAAACATGCCGATAGGCCTGATTTATGGTCACGAAAAAGTGCTTGATTGGGATAAATCAGCACTTTTAGTTATGCAGAGCTGCATGGGTCTGTGGTGGTTACCCGCGGGTTCAGGTCATTTGCCAAGGAAAGCTTTTATCTGATCTTCCCAGATTACCCAATTCCAGCAACATGCCCAAGCCTTCGCTGCACACTCTTCACTCATTTCTCTAATTGCTGGCTAGAGATTTCCTTCCAAGGATCAGAATAGAGTCCATTCTATGCACGAGCCATTTGAGATATCAAACTTGAAGGAATCCATTCCATTAGGCCATTCGCTCTTAGTCACAGTGGAGAGAAGAGATTTCACCGCAGGCGTGGCTAGACGCTGGGAGCAAACAAGTAAATGTGACGCAGTGAAGCAGGAAACGGGGAAATCAAGCACGGTATAAGCAACAGAAACCCTAGTGCCCCCATAAGCCAAGACAAAGCTATGCCAGACCGAGTACTGCACGACATCGTTATCCTATCAATATTTACTCACTATAACCTTCCAGAGACCTTCTTGAAAATATGATAGTACTCACCGGAAGCCTAGAAAATGTTTGCGATTATCACTCCATTAGATCGATTCAAATAGATAAGCATCCCCAAGGACTGCTCAGGACAACCACTTCTGTATAGGAGTGGTGGTAGCCATCATAACGTCACCAATACATGCCCCTGATATAGCAAACAATGGCGCAGTTCTTTGACGAGTCGTCTCGGTGGCGCAATTGGTTAGCGCGTACGACTGTTAATCGTGAGGTTGAGAGTTCGATCCTCTCCCGGGACGTTTCTTTTTTCTTTATTTTTCTTTCTGCATTTTTTTTTATCATATGAGAATTTTTTCTTTTTCGACCTTTCATTCTAATTTAGGTTCTGCTTTTTCTCCGATAGATTATGCGATGTGTGCTCAGTCTCTGGTCCATGGAATTTAGCATACCTCGTCATGGAAGGACGGGATGGAAGTATAGGAACAGTCCGGAAGACTTCTCTACCACCTGATCAGACCAACCATACATTCTCATCCATAATATGAGCCCCAAGACCGATCTAGAACGTAAAACATCAGCTGATAATGCATCTATCCAATCTAAGCCCGGAGAGACGGTCACCAAGGTGCTCGCGGAGACATATCGGAGACTTACTTCCATCCTTCGAGCCTCTAAGGCACAGCCAAGCAGTAGAACGAGCAACAACCAGGTAGCCAAAATCAATATAAAAAGGTGCTCATCTCATGCATATCCCTTCTCCTCGTTCCCGGCATCATCATCCAAACTAACTTTCATCTCTCCCACTATCATCTAATCAACACCCTCCACATTATCCCTCCCAGTTCATTACCCAGAACGTCCACATCTATCCATCAAAATGACCCCCAAAATCTCTCCCTCCTCATACCTCACCCCAGCATTTGTATCCCGCTACCACCTCGCCGAGAAACTCACTGGCGTCTTCGTGGCCCCTCTCGTCCAGCACTCTGGTATCCTGTCTACCCCGAGTAACAAACCTATGGCTGTCTTCGACAATGCCTGCGGACTGGGAATTGTATCCAGCTATCTGAACAGCACGCTGCCTGAGGACATCAAGAGACATTGGACGCTGACTTGCGGGGATATAACGAAGCTGATGGTGGAGTATACCAAGTTGCGAATTGAGAGGGAAGGGTGGGTGAACGCTGAGGCGAAGGTCGTGGATGCTCAACGTACGGGGCTGCCGGCGGATAAGTATACGCATGTGTTGACGGCTTTTGGTGAGTGGTATAATCTATGTGGTTCGTCGTGGAGGTTATGGAGGGTGGGTATGTTTTGAAGGAATGAGTGGTTGACTGACTGGGTAGCTTTTATGATGATACCTGATGCGAGGGCTGCGATGAGAGGTGAGTATTATTACTGGTTTCCATTGTAGTTATTTTGGTTTGATATCTGAAGTGAAGCTGACAGTGTGTGATTGTTAATGGTAGAATGCTTCCGTATCCTCCAGTCCGGGGGTGTACTTGCGACTTCGACGTGGAGGACTTGTATGTCATTGATTTCCCCCTTCATGATCGGGTCAACCCGTCGCTCTATCAAGCTCTAACTAGAAGACATATCAGCTTCGTGGCTCGTCATCATGAAAGAAGCCATCGAAACCACTCCCTGGAACGTCAAGTTCCCCACCATGAAAGAGTTCCTGGCCTTGCATAACGAAGGCTGGGACGACGAGTCTTTCGTGAAAGCTCGGTTCGAAGAGGAAGGGTTCGAAGATGTGGAAGTCACTGCTGTGCAGAGGGAGACCTCATTGACTATATCCGAATTCATGGAGGTCGGTGGAGGAATGATCCCCATTGTGACCGGTGCCTTTTGGACACCCGAGCAGCGGGAGAAGTATGAGGCGAAGGCACCGGTGGTGATCAGGGAGTATCTGGAGGAGAAGTTTGGAGCTGATGGGGTGATTAGGATGGAGCCGGTGGCTGTTCTTGCGGTGGGGAGAAAGCCCTAGTTGATAATTGGACCGGATGAATTGGGCTGCTGAGAGTAGCTTTGAGGCTGTTATTGACTCATCTGTGAGTATAAATGGAAATGGTCTGTTTTACGTGTTTATCAACTAGTTTGGAAGCACCAGAAAGTGAGGTCATAGAAGTCATTGAATTCGCATGAATGTCCTTATCCCGGATAGACCACTAAAGCTTAGAGAAACACCTGTTGCTCGGCAATACTGCAACACCTGAACAGTCACCTGAAAAACTGGCAGTAAACCTAACGCCATTTGATCCTATCCCCTCCCCGGTGTGTTCCCCTCAGACATTCATGAACTATGCGGAAATCCGACTCGTGCAAGACCCCGGTTTGGATCCATCCGGTTATCCAAGTCCTCGTAGCGGAGAATGAACTCGCGCTGTAGCATCTGGTCAGTATATGCGGGATGCGAGTCATAGAGGGACGACATCAAGCAGAGATGAGGGTAGACATACCCGAACCTTCTTCCAACTGGCGGGATCCCACAATAGGTAGACGCCCCTTTCACTTACGCCGCGATCGACGTCAACAGGACCGGGGTACGTCTCATCGCGGGTAAGCCAGCACCGTTCGATCTTGTGGTACCTCCATTTCCGACCCATGAGTTCTTCCGCAACGACCTCCTGCAGTAGATCTCTGGGCTGGCTATAGAATATGTAGAACAAGGTCTCGTCGCTGAAACTCGGGATACGTGTCTGGAGAGGCTGAACATTGGCGACGTTGTAGCACGCCGGGAGAGCGAAATCTTGCTCCAGAGGAACTCCTGGCATGGAGGCAACGAACGGCGAGGCAAATGACGTATGTAAGGGTCTGGGACTGTGTGAGAAAAAAGCCTTCGAAGTGCAAGAAATTGCCAGAACATACTCTGGTTGATTCAGATCCAAACCTAATGTCATGAGATCCTGTCCGACCGCGAGACTTGAGACATCAGCGTTATCGCTATGAATCATGCGCAACAGGCCTGCCAGCCCAAACTTGTCGAGCTCGCTCATTTCGGCAAGTGGTAATTGATCAGAGCTTTGCGCAGCCCCTGAAGCTTCCTTCCCAGTAGCGGGAAACCCTGGCGGCCGCATAATGTGTTGTTGTTCGGTGTAAGCACTTTGGTTCGATATTACACTGCTGTTCAATTCCTGAATTCAAGTCAGCAACGGAGCGACAAGCGTCTCTGGTCGCGACCCTTACCTCCTTTTCTTGTCCCGGGACCCTGCTTGACCCCTGATTCACCGGCGATCGCGACGTTTCAATACCTGAACAGAAGCTTTAGTTTGAGATCAGGCTGACCGAGTCACCGAAACATACCCCCTGATCCTGCAGTGGCAGGCGACATTATCCGCTCTTGTCCGTTTACCGACGCAGCGACCATGTTGCGAGCTTGGGCAGACTGAGCCTGGCTCACGCCCGTAAATGAAAGGCCACCGTTGTAGTTGCCAAGCCCTGTACTTTGTATCAATGATCCTCTCCGATCTTGACCGAGGTCCGTAGTGATATTACGTCCGAGCGGGGGGAATTCTTCAATGTTGCCGGTTTGAGGTTGCCCCCCGGCACCTAACTGACCACTGATACCCTGTCCACCATTCCGGAAATCGTCCAAGCGGTTTGCGAACTGAGCGCCCGAGGGAAATACGTCGTCGTGAGAGGGTTGCGATTGCTGCTGCGGGTGGTGGGTTTGAGTCTGCGGGGCTCGTGAGGGTGCTTGGGAGGTAGCATGCTGGGGCCTTTGCACAGGGGTCTGCTGCATCGCACGTTGGCTGGCGTTCGCCCATACTAGATGGCTCGGGTTTTGGGTTTGCGATTGCGGAGGCGCTCCAGATAACGAAGGGAAGTCTCTGGAAGGAACAACCAGGTTTCTCAGCAATAAGTTCGATGTGTCCTTCAGGAGGCCTATCCATAGACCTAGTTAAAAGGAAGAGCAAGCCACACTCACGATAAGTCAAGAGGAGTAGCAGGTTGAGAACCGCTCAAGCTCTGTGCAAATGTTCCCATCGTCCCAATGCTGCGCTGCTGGTTGCCTTGTATCCCCGGTGTTCCGCTGACGGGTAGGTTGAAGTTCCAATTCGCTCCGCTACCTGTTGGGTCCGACGCCGTTAGCTTTCAAGGCGGATCTACCAGTCGAGCCCAGACAATGAGTCGCACCAAGTTTGCCGTTTGGCAGGCGCGCCGATGCCAACGCCGCATTTCGAGCTTGTGCTTGTTGTTGGGCGGGGAAGCCGGACATGCCTCGCAAGGGCTGGGGGCCTGGTCCTGGAAGCCATAACAGTGATCAGCGACATGGCCAAGGTGAACGTGCCAAATTCGGGGGGGACTGCTTCACCAAAGCCGGGGGAGGGGCTTGGCATGGTGACGAGGAAGACTATTGCGGTCGCAGAGGAAGATCCATCTGGAAAGAGAGCTTGCAATTGAAGCCCGATGGATAGCAAGACGCGAAACCAAGCACCAGCCACCCTCCACATGGCACCATGAAGCTATAAGAGGATGGGCATGAGAGAAAGCAGTGATCGGAGACTGCTGGGGTTGCCGTAGCAAGCCCGATCGGGAGGACAAAGGGAAGAACGTGAAAATCACAAACCTGGCCTATTCATGATGCAGACGAGACGGTTGGGCAGTACAGATGAAAGAATAAAGCTCTGCAGTGTGATTTAGAGAAAAACAGTGGTACAGCATGTGAACGATAAGAAACCAATGTGCAGCCAGGATCTCTGCCCACACTGTGTTGCGCCGGCTTTGGGAAGTGGAGTGGCTGCAGACGCGCGCTTCTGGTTCCTGCACGGACCTCCATTAGCCGCCCATTCACGGCCATCCACGCTTTTTGGTAACCATGACCACACGACCACGCACTGGACCAGGTGGATGATGGGGAGTTCGGTCATGGATTTACTGGTTTCTTTTCCTTACGATAACATTACTATGCAGCTTAGGGAATATCTAGCGCTCGAGGTGTGGGAATGGCAAATTATGTGCATTGTCTTCTTCCCAGCTATCTATGTCATCAATAGCATCACTAACGGCATCTTCTCCCACATTGTCGACATATGACATTCCTATCGAGTTCATCTAGTGTAGATACACCCAATCACAGGGTAGTAGAATAACCTATCTACACCCATTTACCAGTCCAGCCCCGAGTTTTCTCCCCACGATGTGCAGTAGGAAGGTCGTTTCCAACTGGTCGCACAGTGTGACCAGCCGCAGCCGCACACGTGATCTAGGCGCCAAAAGTCCGTCCCGTTCGCTTTTGATCCCGGAGGCCGCAAGGACATCCTCCACCGAGTCCCTTCGCCGTCACAGGGCTGCTTTACGGTTACAATGAATCGTCAGTCAGTTTTACGGCTGGCTCGCCAGACCGGAGCTTTCCCGCTGGCCGAATTGCCTCCTCCCTACCTCGCCCCGTCTCTCCATTTCTCTATGAACCGGTCGACCGTCCAGTGCTCGAACTTTTCTTCCACCGCCGCTGTTGCCGCTGGCCGTGGTGATCTCAACAAAGTCCGCGGCGTGTCCGCTATTCACCGCACTGGCCCCAAGTACAAATTGGGTGTGTCCAAGTACCCATTGCCTAAGCCGGTTTCCCCAGACGCTCTCCCGAAGCGCAATGCCACACCAGACCATGGACTCTGGGGTTTCTTCCCCACGGACCGGACCGCTTTGAGTACGCCGACATACGACATTGAATGCGGTTAGTTTGGAACCATATAAGGCTGTGGTGACGTTATGATGCTTACTATTGATCGTTTAGGCCGCTCGTGGTCTATTCAGGAACTTCGTGAGAAGTCATGGGACGATCTCCATTCCCTGTGGTGGGTCTGCGTCAAGGAGCGCAATCGCATAGCTACGAGCGACATGGAAAGGAAGAGATTGAAGGCTGGTTATGGAGAGTGGGAGTCCTCTGAGCGGGATCGTGTGGTAGGTTCAGTCCTGTTGCTGGTTTATGTTTCAAGGCTCTTGAAAGCTACAGCCGTCTTACTACGAAAATTATATACAACATTTGATGGGCTGCTGCTCGCCTTGGTGCTCAATGTGCTAATGAATGGCTGTCTTAGATTCGCGTCACGCAAAACGGCATCAAGCACGTTCTTCGGGAAAGATGGTACGCCTGGGAGGAGGCACAGCGTCTCTACAGAAAGGGCTACCGGCCCCAGGAGGATAGCCAGGAGTAAGGGCATCGGCTCTATGAGGGATATCACAAAAGGGACCGGGGGTTGAATCTGGAAGCTCCGATAGAAACTATTGGTCTGTACTTTTGTATGTAGTAGTATGTAGTATATGTTCTTTTATTATTGGCAACGTTTGTTCTTTTCCCTTTCTTTTTCAATTACTTTCTTTGGTTCTCCTTGTCGAATTCTTAACGAGTTTGATTTTGGCGACCTGATTATCGAGAACCGGTGTTTTGTAGTCTATAGTTCCATCGAAAACCCTACTTACTGTACTTGGTCGTGGCGGAAAGGATGCCAGATCTAGACTGTCAATTCTCATAACTAGTGCATTATAGAGCCATATGGGAGATGAGAGCAGATAGTGTGTCCAATAGTCAGGGAGCTGGCCAGCTATTAGTTGTGTCGAAAGCGGAAGACATGATCGATCCACTGCGGCACGACCGATGGGAAAAGGGGCAGGAGGAGAACTCAGGAGGCGAAACTGAAGATGGGATTGCTCCATCAAATTAATTGCATGGTCGTAAGGAGAAAATCACCCTGAAATGCCAACGTTATTTGGGCTGGTGGAGCCGGGCTGGCGGGCGTTAAGACAAATAACGAATCAATATTTCCTGATCGATGATCCGCGGGGGGTGCCAAATCTACCCTTGCGACCTCCTTTCAGTTTCGCCCTCCCCTTCAACTTCACCGCTGCCGTCTCCGCATCTTCTCTCTTCCCTTCTCTCCTTCTTCCTGCACATCTTCTCTCTCTGCTGCTCATCCGCGTGCCCCTTGACTGCTTTAAGACTTCTTTCCTGTACATTCTTTCTTCATAGCCCTCCCGTCTGAAACCTTACACCATGGATGAGATTGCCCCCGAGTATGATGTTGTGGTGCTCGGCACTGGTATGTGCTACCCCGCCGCCGCTCGACGACAGCTGTACTGACGCCCCTCCACAGGGTTGACCGAGTGTGTCCTCTCGGGGTAGGGACTCCTTGCTGCTTGCATTTTCACTGCAGCAGGTTACTGACAGTTTGTTCTACAGTGTTCTTAGTGTCAAGGGAAACAAGGTGCTTCACATCGATCGCAATGACCACTATGGAGGGTAAGATGGGCAGCTTCTTGGTAGCTATCCGTCATCCCACCCGCCACTAACCGTGACTCCAGTGAGGCTGCCTCGGTGAACATTGAGACTGTAAGCGCCCATAAATGACCCTACGAGCTGGAAACAGCTTTATTTTGATTCTAGTTCACTAACACACCTCCCGTGTTTTAGCTGTTCAAGAAGTACGGCAACGTCAAGCCCGGCGAGGAGCCCTGGAAGAAGTATGGTCGCGTCAACGACTGGAACATCGACTTGGTCCCCAAGTTGCTTATGGCCAACGGAGAGTTGACCAACATCCTTGTCTCCACCGACGTTACGAGATATCTCGAGTTCAAGCAGATTGCTGGCAGCTACGTCCAGCAAGGCAAGGGTCCCAAGGCTACCGTTGCCAAGGTGCCTTCCGATGCTGGTGAAGCTCTGCGCTCATCTCTCATGGGCCTGTTCGAGAAGCGGAGAGCTAAGAAGTTCCTGGAATGGGTTGGTGAATTCAAGGAGGAGGACCCCTCCACTCACCAGGGTTGGTTCAAGACCACTTGATCGTTGTAGCGCCGGCGCTAAAGCAATATAGGCCTGAACATCCACACCTGCACAATGAAGGAAGTCTACGACAAGTTCGGACTGGAGGACAACACTCGTGACTTTGTTGGTCACTCCATGGCCCTGTATCCTTCCGATGAGTACATCCTCAAGTCGGGTATGGCTCCCGAGACGATTAACCGCATCCGCTTGTACGTGAACTCGATGGCACGCTACGGAAAGTCCCCCTACATCTACCCTCTCTACGGTCTGGGCGAGCTTCCCCAGGGTTTCGCTCGTCTGTCCGCTATCTACGGAGGTACCTACATGCTCAACACCTCCGTTGATGACGTTCTCTACGACGAGAGCGGCAAGGTTTCCGGCATCAAGGCCACCATGAAGGACCGTGACAACGAGGCCGAGTCTATGACTTTCTCCACCAAGACCAAGAAGATTCTTGCAGACCCCTCATACTTCCCTGGAAAGGCCAGAGTCACCGGCTACCTGCTGAAGGCCATTTGCATCCTAAACCACCCCATTGACAAGACCGACGGCAGCGACTCGCTGCAGCTGATCATTCCTCAGTCGCAGGTCGGCAGAAAGCACGGTAAGCTTATCGACTAGGATTTTTGCGATTGTTTTCGCGCTGACCCTTACCAGATATCTACATCGCCATGGTATCGTCGGCTCACAACGTCTGCCCCAAGGGCTACTACATTGCCATCGTCTCCACTATTGCCGAGACGGATGCTAACCACCACCTGGAGCTGGAGCCTGGGTTCGAGCGCCTGGATAAGATCGAGGAGACATTCATGGGTGCCCCCATTCCTCTGTATGAGCCTATCGAGAGCGGCGAGAAGGATAACATCTTCATCTCGAAGAGCTACGATCCTTCATCCCACTTTGAGACCACGACTGGTAAGAAACCCGCTCATGGCAGGCTAGCTGCAGGATGATAACTGACGTTCTTTAGACGATGTGCGGGACATCTACCGTCGCGCGACGGGCGAGGAGTTGGTCGTTGAGGGTCTCCGGGAGGGCCAGAAGCTTGCGGAGGAGTAAAGAAATCTCCGCGGAATGCATATTGGGGTAAAGTAATATCTTGACGCTACGGGCGCTTTTGAATCGAGTCATCCTAATTCCTTTTGGACTTTCTCTACGCTCATGAATCATACCACTATTGGACTCGCACACTCACTTGGGTTTTGCGTCTTGAAGTAGTAGTCGGGCCTGCATATACATTTATTGACCCGATAAAGTTGGTGTCTGGTGCACCATGACGTGTGAATAATTCTATCTTAACAAACATCTGCAGTGTAGAACTTGCTTTCTATCATTATGCGCCAAGACCAACTCAGATCTTGATATCCGCGGGATCCGTATTGGCCTTATCATGCTCGGCGACGACACAGACACTCCCATCTAATTTCTGAATCTCCGCCCGTAGTAATGCCATCCGCTTCCCCATATGAACCAGTTCACACACCACCCGGATCTCCGTTCCCGCCGGCACTGGGCGGATATACGTAGTCTTCAAGTTCCGACTCACACCACCATAAGAGAACAAGCCCGGTTTGGAGAGTGCTAGAAGCAATGTCGAGGACAGAATATCAATCATGGTGGCTGCGCACCCGCCATGCAGGTTCTGGAGGTAATTGCATTGCTTTGGAATTACTTTGAGAAGATACGAGACACGAGCCGGGGGATCCTGAGTGGCGGACTCGAACCGGAGATTGCATTCGTCCGGGAAGAAGTCCCAGGCCTGTGCGGATGGTTAGCATGCTGTTTGCGGATGAGGGATGGGGGACAAGATAATGATGTATAGTACGTGCCTCCTCGTTCTTATCTAGTGTAGGAGGCCCCGTAGAGTAGCTGTGCACGAGCTGCTCGAACGGGGTCAGTTGGGATAGCGGACGAACGCTAGGTGCTGGCATCTTGGATGGTCGGAGGGGAGTTGTCGGAGCCATGGCTGCGGTTGTATGTATGAATGGAGTGACTAATTTTTGGGCACGTGTCTTTTCTGATTAGGTTGCCAGTATGAGATTCCTGTAAAGGGTTAGGGGGGAATTCTACTTTTATAGCTAATTGAGCGAGAAAAGAGGACATTACTCCATAGCATGGGTGATCTCTCATAGTCCGATGTCCTTGGATAAGGGTCCAAACAACCGAGGTTGCCGGCAGACCTTAAACCTGCTTGTCCGTACAGACGTCCTACTCGCCCTGGAAGCTTAATGTAGCTGCTTTATGTATCTGACTTGTCGGTTCCTTTCTTTGTAACACTTGTTTGTCTTTAACTTCATCGATCTCTTTGGTTGGGAGATTCAACGTGGGTATTTGTCCCGGAATTCGGGCCATGATATACAAGTTATGCCATGATGCTTGTGATCCTGACCGGTGGAATATTCGTCATGGACCTATTCTTATCCCACTTTCAGAGAGATAACCTCAGAGAAGTCGGAGATAGTCTATACAGGTCTGTAGTGATTCTGGAAGGATGTTGCTAGTATGTATTTTTCATTATGTTCTTCTTCAGCTTGTCTGTCGAGGATGATGCACCTGACCTCGCATCATGCAGGCTGCCTCAGGCATGATAGGCTCCCGTGCCTGGCCCGACTCCGAGAGACTCTCCGTCAACAATCAATACAATTCTTCCATTGAACCGGCTCAGTCCATGTGAATAGCTGGTAGTGGCTCCTATCAAATCTATCTTAATTATATTTTCTGCTTAACCAAACACCTAATTTCCTGTTCCCTCTTCCCGACCAGTGATCTCCTCGAATCTCCCCGGTCGCAGTCCAAAAATATTTCCTTCTCCGCATCTATCCCTCCGCTCCCAGTGCCGTACCTCTGATGTTTGCTATGCGCGCCATTGACCTTTCCTCATAATATACCCTGAAACGATAGACGATTGACACAACACTGCGCCCGCAGTTACGGGTGGTGCAGCCAAATCTCCCCCACCAGCGCAATACCCATTTCGAAACAATGAAGGACCCGCGCGCCAGCAAGAGGAGAAGGGTGTCGGACGCACAAGCGGTTGACGAAGATGGAGATACTACCATGGGCGAGGGCGCTCAAGACGCACCCACCTCGCCAGTAATCGAACAGACGAAAGCCGCGTCTCCAGCAGCCGAAGAGCCAGAAACGCCCGCTACATCGAGATCAAAGCGGCGGCGATCTTCGCAGGGCGCCGCTGTGATTGAAAAGGAGAACGACGAGGTACAAGCTACAGATTCACCTACGAGGGGTGGATTACGGTCGAGTGGGCGACAGCGCCGAGCGCCGCAGAGGTACGGAGACGAGGTCGTGAACACGCCATCGGGCAGGAGAAACGCTTCTACACCAGGTGCGAACGGGTCAACGACGAGGAGCGCCCGCAGGTCTAAATATGTCTCGGAAACGGAGGGTGACGAGGAAGAGGAGGAAGCAGAAGTCGACGACGAGGACGACGAGGACGAACCGTCTCCGCAACCGAAAAGACGACCGACACGGACGCGGTCGAAGAAGGCCACAGTTCGGTTCGAAACGGATAAGGACGATGCGTCCAAGAGACGGGATGAGTCGCAGATATCTCCTACGCCGGATGATTATCAGGATGGGCTGGAAGATCTCGTGTCGATGCAGTTACAACAGGATCTTGCCAACAATGACTTGACCAGCACTGAGCAAACCGTTCCCGCCAACGGGGAGCCGCTTCCAGAATATGCTGCGAAACTCCAAGCGCTTGTGCAAGAAGGTCTGACAGAGGAGCTGCGGTTACTGACAGGATATGTTACGCAGAAGCTGAACGGCAAGAGACGGGTGCCACTGAAAGGGCTCGAGACTGAGTACCACAAGGTCAACCATTTGATCGAACAAACTGTTGCTGTCGGTGAAGGTAACTCAATGCTACTTCTTGGATCTCGTGGAAGCGGGAAAACCGCGATCGTTGAGACGATCATCTCGACGTTGGGAAAGTCGTACAAGAATGACTTCCACGTTGTCCGTCTTAATGGCTTCCTTCATACAGACGACCGATTGGCGCTCCGCGAAATGTGGCGTCAGCTTGGCCGTGAGACAAACACTGAAGACGAAGCTGGCAAAGTTAGCAGCTATGCTGATACCATGGCTACACTCCTTGCTCTTCTGTCGCACCCAGAGGAGCTCTATGGTCCGTCCAATGAATCAGGTACCGCGACCGCTGCAAAGTCCATCGTCATTGTTCTGGACGAATTCGATTTGTTTGTTACACACCCTCGCCAAACACTGCTGTACAACCTGTTTGATATCGCGCAGGCGCGCAAGGCCCCAATTGCAGTGATTGGGCTTACTACCAAGGTGGATGTGACGGAAATGTTGGAGAAGCGAGTCAAAAGTCGCTTCAGCCACCGATACGTCTACGTTCCACTACCACGATCCCTAGAAACCTTTTCGGACATTTGCTTCGCCGGACTTAACCTGGAAGACGAGGAAATTTCGGAACTGCTCGAATTGGCTGATGCTAAAGAGCGAGCCGTCCTCCACTCTGACAGCTGGAGCCGCTTACTGGAAGGATGGAGAGCTTATCTGCAGGTAAGTGCGCCTCATTGCGCGACAAATAACCACACAGACCACGTTTTGCTGACCCTAGCGGGCAATTCCAGGGCCTATGGATCGACGAGGCGTTCGCATCCCACCTACGAAGGATATACCATCAAACTAAATCCGTGAAGGAATTCTTCACGAGTGCTCTGATTGGACTGAGCGACCTCTATCACAGCACCCACTTTCTTACTACTCCCGAAGGAACGTCTTCCCTGGAGATCCCCACCGCTACCACCTTCACCAGTCACCTCCTATCCTGCCCGGACCCTGCCCCTCTCCCATTCTCCGCGTCGACCACCGCCTCCGCAAGTCCCTCATCTCTCCCGCTTTCGCTCCTTCTAGCCGCAACCCGCTTAGCAGCCCTGTACGAACCAGGCCTTGAGACGACGCAGCTCCAGAGCGCTGCGCCACTAGCGCTCTCCTTCCCCGCAGCCTATGCAGAGTACGTGCGACTGCTAACGACCGCCAAGACGTCAGCCTCAGTGTCCGGTGCCGCGGTGACTCCGGGACGAGTCTGGGGTCGGGACGTGGCGCGCGAGGCATGGGAGAAGCTCGTCAGCTGGGGGCTGATCAGCCCCGTTGGCGGGGGCAGTGGCACTGCAGACGGACGGATGTTCCGGGTGGAAATCAGCTTCGACGAGGTGGTCGAGATGGCCGGCACGGGAGGATCATTAGGACGGTGGTGGCGGGATGGCTGAGCAGGACAAAAAAGCGAAGGTTGCCCTGCACGGTGCAGGGAATTGTCCGTGTGAGGTGAGGGGGGAAAAGGGAAGGAAGGAAGGAAGGAAGGGAAACTCAGCCTTGCTTAGGTTCAACAACGGGGATGTAGGTGTCTAGACTTACTTACTTGTACTAGTAGTACTATGTTGCATTGCATGAAGAGGAATCTTACACACATTGCCACATTGCACGTTGCACATTCCATTACTCCACACAGGTTGAGGTGGGACGCACGGGTGGAAGGTACTTTCTTTGTTTATTTTCTCCTTCATTCGTACGAAGTATTCATCTGCCTATTCCCATCATACTAGGCAGCAGCAGCAGCTAGGTAGCTACCCAGTTGCCTGGACACAACAAACAAGTAAAATATAGATGGGAATCTGCCTAGACGTCTGCCTAGGCGCGGGGGAGAGAAACAAGAAAACAGACAAAGATGGAGGGGGAAAGAAACTGAAAATCCACCTTGCAGAAAGCCTAGCGATAGACATAGTCTAGTCTAGACAGGTTTACTTACTTACTTATACTAATTTGTCCATTCCCCACATAGAAAGAATCAGATTATGTATCTAGCGGAATGCGAATGTGTGTCTAGTATGCATGAGCAGCAGCAATAAGCGGCTGCTTTAACTTGATCAAGAAGGTGGGCGGGTTATATTACTACCTACTTACTTCTTACTACTGTCTATTATGTGACTAGCTGTTGGTTGGTTGAGTAGCTACAGTAGTGTCGAGAATCAGTGGACATGATGAAGCCAAACAACCCCTCCTTTGGTGGGTGGGCTTTTAACCCCACTATATTTGTTGACTTAGTTGGCTAGAATTGTCCGTTCTTTTCTGGGGGTATGGATAGTATACTATGTATGTGCCGTGTTAGGGGATGACGGTATGGAATATCAGTATATAAATAACAGATCTGATGGTTGACTATCTCTGTAACTCGTGGATTCAAGGTATCAAGTCATCAGATGAGGTTAAGAGGCAAGGCTGGATGCATATGGTTTATAGTACCATTATATTAATGATTGGGCAACATCCATGCATGGAATGGTTGACGACTGACCCCGAAGGAAAATTGATTGAATTGGTCGGATGTAACGGAGTTGGTGTGAATAGGTAAGAAATTCTGAAGTGATATTATTGTTATGTATTGGGGATGTTCAATTAATGGTAGTTAGTATGAATGATGGAATTAGTGATCGAGGATTGTAGTGCCGTGTTATAGCGTAACTTTTACATATATTGTCATGATCAATGGGATATAGAGTATAGCTGAGATCATTTATTTCAGTTTCTACAGTAGTCCGTAGTAGTCAGCCATCGCGAGCGCTATTCAGGTTCCCTAACAGCTTCATTATCTGAACATCTGCGGAGTAAGTGACTAATTCTTGTAAAATGTATGAGAGTCTGTTACCATTGAATATCCACATCAATTAACCGATTATGTGCATATTCTTATGCAGCGGAAAATACGTACTATTTAGGCAAGTAGTCGATAAATAGGCAGGTAGTATGGAATAAGATCGCCGATTAATACAGTAGGTTGGCTGTATGGAATTCGTTTTTGATTTGCAGGGTGATCGGTCGCGTGGATGGACAAGAAAAGTGATCGACCTTGTACAGCAGGTGGATGACGGGATATGCTGGGTGGATGGATGGATGAATGTGCCTGACATTCTTGACCTTGCTAAGAGGCGGAATGACTAGTGTTTACTCTGCAGTCTGAACGGTGATGGGAGATGTGATTCGTGCTAAAGAGGCAAACTAACTGATGCGGTGGGTTGGGTGGTACCGTTGGGAGGGGTTGCGATGTGATAGATAGTCTACAGGGGTCATACTTAGGTTGACCAACTAAGGTGGTGACGAAACCAAGGATGCACATATGAAATGGGGCTGAGTGTTGCTCTGGACCTACCACTGCATATCTAGTCGCTGTCTAGGTATGTACCTACTGCTAGGGTCAACTGTGGGGGGAAATAAAGGTACTTGGACGGAATGGAGATGATGTGTATGTGAGTGGTGGTGGTGGCCTGTGTAGGTGAGATCGCGATGACGGTTGGTTAACTGTGATAATTGTCGTGATGGTGTCAGACGGGGCTGAAGGCCGTGTGGCAGAGATAAAAGAGGGGAATCGGCAGAGCTGCCTTAGCTCAAAGTGCCTAGTACCACCTCATGGCGAAGCAGGGTAACCAGCCCGCGCCCGGAATGATGCTGCTGCTGCACCGTCTCCTCATGGCAGGCAAGGTACATGGAAACGCCGAGGGGAGGGATACACGCACCATCGCCCATGCAGTGCTCCGCGGATGACCAAAGATTGGCCAACAGCCTGGGCTGAATTGAGCCATCATCCCTCCCCGATGGTCTCGACCAGCCTTGTGCAACCCTAGCCACGCCAGGCCGTGAGCAAGGGAGGCTGCCGGACTAGTTCGAACGGAACCCCGGCCAATAATGGGTGGTAGTCTGGTCGATCAGCGTCACAGAGGCAATCCTCGGTTGAGATTAGGTTCCTTTGGTCACTCTGAGTCTGAGTGGTGAGAATGGGACACAGTAATCCTTATGGAGGGAGCGACTGGGCCGATACTCCGCACTTGCACCCCCCCCCATTCATATCAGATAGCTGGTATATGCCCACGCATAAATGACTGTGATATAACCATGCTATAGACTAAATAATGGGGGCGGAAATGCACCGTTACTGATTATGTACACGCATGGGCGATGCAACTGCGTGGCTCTGAACCGAATCCTGGTGCGATCCTGGCTCATCTCCATCGCCTGTTGACTAGGAAACTAAGACGAATCGGGGCCACGTCTCTTGCACACTAATGCATGAAATGACCGTCATGAGCTGGCGCAGGACCAAAGTGGAATTGGCGGCGGGGTTAGCCGGGAAGAGAGGCTGCCTGCTTTTGCCGGTCGTAAGGTGTTCGTCTGGGGATTAATCATTTGTTTTGGGCAGAAGATAGATTAATGTAAGGCGCCCCCAGAAAGATGTCACTGATGGGCTTCCGTAATCTGGACGGGATATTCCGCGCCCCAAAGTATGTTGCTGCTGTTGCTGATGATGATCCGGTCCAAGCCAAGCCACGCTTGGGCTAACCGGACACTAAGGGGACCGAACAGCGACCTCCAGTCGCTAAACAGATACACATGTAGTTATCCTAGCAAGCTATTCCGTAGACACCGTAGACAGGAGACACACCACTTTTCAGGGTTGACCTAACGGCCCAGCCTCGTACTTCGTCGGCTGGAGTTTTGTCCAATGGTCGGGGATGGGCATCATTGGTCCATGCACCGACGATGCAATCAACCGTCCAGATCCCTGTCGCGCCGGTTCCATCATCGCGCGGCACCCAGTCAGCATCCGGGGCATACCGGGTCTCTCCCTCTCTCTCGCGTGTGTGCGTGTGGGAAACCGGCTGGCCCTTCGCATGGCACCGTGAGCAGATGGACGGTGATCAGAGCCATTTTCGATCAGGTTGCACAGCATGATAGACCCGATTGCGGGATGGTGGAAAAGGGAACAACAGGCTACCTTCCCCCATATCACCCAGTCAGCAATCAGCATCATAATTCAAGATTTGCCTGCCCATGGGAGCAGCCTGAAGGGAAAAACCCCCCTGGAAGCTGGTCAGGTGGGGCCATGACAAGGACAAAGCCTTGGGGTTTAATTTTCGCGTGGAGAGCAAGGATCAGCGTCTGCCACAATGAAGTATCAAATAGGAACCAGTGTAGTTATCATGCATGCTGGTGACCCCTTGCTTCTGCAGCGGTAGAAAGAAAGGCGTGGATGAGGCCAAGGCAGAAGACATAGTACATATTCAGTATAGTATGTCGGTGGTGGGCCACACTGCTTTTGAGGCAAGACAGGCAGGGGTATGTATAGAGTACCAATTTTCAAGTCAGATGAGTTTCGTTTCTTCAGAAGAAGCAGTGGTAGTAGTCCTGCATGGGAATGGAGACACCATGAGCGATAAAGATGATGGCCATGGTGATGAGAAGCAGCAGCAGCAGCAACAGGATGAGATAGAACGAGAAGCCAGCCTATCACATCGTAGGCTGACAGCAGTAGCAGCACATTAGGTTGGCCCGAAGGAAGCTGGCCTGAAGTTGGCCTGAAGCAGGGCCCCCCGCTCCGGCTCCGACTCCGGCTCTTTCCGCCTCCGACTCCGACACCCTTTTGGGGGCTTTTTCTCGCCCTATTTCCAGTTTTCGGTAAGTGGCCTGGCTGCTTTAGGCGGTAAGTAACCGTCTGTACGAGACTAGTCCATACCGTTTCCCTCCCATACGCAATGTAACGCTCAAGGTTCGATTGGCCGCCTCCCGGAAGATCCTCCACGTGCGTCTCGTCTCCTGGAACTGACCGACTCAGGCAGTGATGCCAGTTGACCCTCGGAGAGTTTTGCTTCTGACTAAGCGCACTTCGCGCGACGATATCGGCCGCGGCAAAGGGCCCCCCAGTTCACGCCCTTTAGCAGTTGAACGCCGGAGTCGGACAATTTCTCCGGGACCCTGCTTGGAAGAGTTAGTAAGATAGCCTGAAGACAAATTGGGAACATGCAAGACAAGACGAAACTAGACAAAAGTGACATGTATGCGGTTTAACTTATCTCCGGCCCCTTCCTCACTTAAGCGGTAAACCTTGAGTCCAGCCGCCCACCCAGCGCCCAGCTTACTCAATCCGTATTCCCGTATATCCTTGGCCCGTCACCCCCATCATATCCGGGGGCCGGTGGACTCATCATACAAATACGGTGAATCAACCACGCCTCCTAAGACAAACGCCGCAAAAGCCCGGTGTACACCATGTGATCCATCGCTAACTTACCTCAGATAGGTACGAATCCCTAGTCTCGCCCAACAATTCACACAAGAGAAAAAAAGGAGAAGGGGAAAAAAAAAAAAAATAAAAATAAAAGGACAAGAAAAAAGTCTTACACATGGCAAAGGGATTGGGGGTGACCAGCCCCCAACCGACCTACGCCTTCTAGCGTTTTCCAGAAGTCTTCCAGAATCCTTCTAGCGCATCCATCGGCGTCCCACAGGCCCCGAAACAGAACCACCAAGCAATAGCGCCCCAGGAGTAGATTAACTCAATTAACTCAACCGTGGATACAGCCTCACTAGTTTCTTGTTCTCCAACGGGGAACACCGTATGATTTTCTTGTGATCTCATTCCTTCTACGGTTTCCATTGATCGGCAGATCGGAGGAGGACCAACTGTCGGAAAAATTGGACTGGCTGGCGAACCACCCACGCTTCCCGTCCCAGGAGGATATACTTGCTTGGGAAGGAACACGTTGTTGACGGATGGGTCTTTGAGTTTTTGCGGACTTGTAGATCCCCAGCCGATCGAAAATTGCGACGTAGGGGCGAGCATCTCAATTACTCTGGTAGGTAATACGCTTGCGATTGAGGAATACAATCAAAAAGCTTGATGGAAGGAATGGGTATCGGCGTCTTCCGATCCTGGTAAAACTGTAGTATACAGAGTAGTTCTAGCTAGCAAAACTAGTAGCCGCTCTAGAAGCTTCAGCTGGGCTTCTTTCGCCACCGGACTACTGCACGATGCAGGAACAGTGCGTACATGCTACGTAAGTGAATATCTCCGCCGTGATGGTAAGTTGGATTAGACATGCAATCCTGCTGGATTTTAGCCCTTCCAACAACTTCCTTCTAGAAATTCCAAGCGCTTACTTTCGTTCCAGACATCTGGCGCACGCTATACTAACAGTGGTACAATGTAGCGAGTGTCTCCTGTGCCCGACAGGATTCACATCCTATCCCATTCCATTGCCCCAGATAAATAAGACCCCCAAAATAGTTCATCTCACCACCCCCTTTTGCCTGGAGAAGGATTGTACGGAATGGCAAATGCCGGGAACCGAACGAATGCCTTCCCAACCACGCTTCAGCTCAGGGCACCTGAAACAGGACTTTCTAAGCCGACAGTTCCGTGATCCAATGAACTTCCAACACAAGAAGTACCTTGATGTTGGTTCAGGGGCGTATCGCCAATTGCTTCTATTTCCAACTTCAGCCACAACCAAGCCATAGAGGCACGTTGGATTCCAGGGGCTTCCAGCCATCAAAATACAGTTCATCAAAGTGTCCAAGCTAAACTACTACGTACTAGATACTCCGTAGAATTAAGACATGCTCACATCAAGCAAACTCTAAGTGCGAACTTTAAAACCCGCCGCAGCGGAATATCCCGCCCCCTACATATTGCCCAGATACTAAGTTGGAACTTAACACTAAGCAGTTAACGCAGTCTCCTAAGCGGCGCACAAACACACACTAGATAGCGACTATTAACGGACAAATAGGCAGACAGATATTAGATAGATTGTGTAAGTAGATAGACAGACAGACAGACATCAACCCTAACCTACCAACCCGAAAACCCACCAAGAAAATAGTAACAAAACCGCATATGAGGGAAAATTTTTCCATGCCCCATAATGACGACACATGCGCCCTTCCATACCCATACCTACTGTAACTAAAATATTCGTCATATGACCTCTCCGCTCGTAAATAGTGGAAGGGGGAAAAAAAAGAAAAGAAAAAAAAAGGTCTGGAATTATGTATGTGTATCACCGCAAAACCCACGTGGCGCATACCCGCGCCCGAGAATTCTCCATAACAGACCGTGTACCATTTACTCTTTTCTTCCATGTGGAATGGATACCTACGTGTGTAAAATAGTATCCACCAGCAGATAAAAAGAGCTGTTTCTCCGTTCGTGTTCCATCCGTTCCATCATCATCTCCAAGTTGGAAATCCGAAACGTACACAATACACAAATCAGTTGAATCAGTGAAATAAATACTGTACAGTAACAGCATCCCCACCTATTTTGTCCTCTCAACCCGCTGCCAAGACTTTACATACTCCACTGCGCTGGAACCGCGTGAACTCTCTGACCGCTTTTCTTTCCATTTCTGTTTTCGGGTATCTGTTCGTTTCGGTATTTCATACAATTTCCATCTTTTTCCAGATTGGTATTTCTATGGATCAGGGTTGGGGGTCGTACCTTGGTTCGGGTGATTTCAGGATGTGAATAGAATAGTGCCAGTTTCAGCCGAGGTATGGGTATGAAGTTCGGGATTGGGTTTGTGATATGACGTATGAGTCACATTCTGGATTTCTTCTGTTCGTATGGATGGGTTTGGTGGCTGATGGTATTGATAGTACTGATGGAATTGAATGAAGGATGTATTCTGTTACTTATGTTATGTTTTAGTAAGTGCTTGAAAGAGGAAAAAAAAAGAATTTATTTGTTATGTAATTGTAGATCCATAGACCGGATAGTAGACCGGATATCTTGTTCTCCGGTCAATTGGAGTAAGTATAGAAGGGAAGTAAGTGATGGGGCAGATAAAGTAGCAACATAGTTGTCTATTAACATACTGTATATAGTAGTGATAGCTACGGAGTATCTAACTACCACCTATATTAAAGATAGCTATCGCTCCACTAGTCTGCAGGTCACTCTATTAGGTAGGAGGGTAGGTGCTGCAGAGTTTACGTACTAGCTACGGTTAGATAGATCCATATTAACTAACTATACTCCGTAGTTTGTTAGCTGCTATCCATTCTGCAGTAGAACAAACGAAGATGGATCAAAAAGAAAGCGGACTGAGCACAAGCCTGGTACTATGGATGATTTAGGCTGAATAGATCTAATGGCGAATCAGTTTACATGGAAATGATGGAGGCGTTGCTCGTATTTGTCTGAGCAGTGGGTGGCTGTTGATAGATAGAGTGAGTAGAATGAAGCCTGGAGCGCGAGCTAGGCAGGTAGGTTGATCGTCCAACTGCCGTGTGTAGACTCGGTTATTATCGGGGTATATTGCATATAGGCTCTAGCGTGGTTACCTACTCAAGGTATACTTGGATGGACGTCTTGACCATGGAGAGATATACGAATATCGACTGCCATGTTTCACCTGTCATACCATTATCGCGCCAAGGTTTTGTGGCAGATTGCTGAAGAAGTGCCAGCAGGAGATAAAATTTCTAAATCCAGCCAGCCGGCTTAGGTAGGTTGCCTGATTGTTTGCCTGGCTGGACCGATTGAGGATACAGCCGACTATCCCCATCTTAGTAGATAGACTACATGGCAAGGTTAGAGACGGATAGGATTACCCAAAGTTAATTTCGAATAGCACGGATGATTGTTATTCACCCACCGCCCCCTGGATCATACTTGAAATGATGATAGACACACACCCTGACCTAGACAGGTCCATAACGACGCCATGAAAGAAAGTCCAAAAAGTATAAATGATAAGGAATGAATAACAAAGTTGATCTGTGGCTAAGGAGGCGCACAGATAGCTGAGGTTCTAGCCTCTAGGAATGTCTGACTCGGTCGCAAGCCACATACCGAATGCGACTGACTCCGTTCATATTCTTCGCCTCATTAATGTCGGTTGACTATAGCAAAAGGACGCATGGACGGGAAGCCAAGGATGGATGGCGTGGTAGATAGTACGATTGGCGCCGCGCAAGAGGCTACAACATTAACAAATCTAGGTGCTAAGTTGGTACTTTTCTTTGTAGGCAGTAATGCCACTAAGAATATCGCCAGGAGAGGACACCAACAGCAGTCTAGACGCAGCCTTGTTTTGCGTTCCGACGGGATGATCCCTGACCGCCACGCGAGGAGTAACGCGGCTGACAGGGATCATCCATCTGCGTGAACTGGATAGTGAGTTTCGCATGTCGCGGCTAGTAGCGCTGTTGCTAAGTAGTAATGTTGTTATTGTTGGGGGCAAGTGGATTGGATTGGTTTGTCTCCTGGGTGATAGGGCGAGAAAGGCCCTAGAAGACCCCGTACATACTGTATGCTGTCATGCAGCAGGATTTGAAGCTATCTATCTACTGATATGTATGGAGGCTTCCCGATTTGGCGGTCCGGGCCCCCCTGTTCCATTTTCATGGCTTGCTGTTACTATCGAAAAGCTGACGCGGATTTTGTCATGACCCTGTAGTAAGTAATAAATAATTATATCTCGATTCACATGAAGCCGAAGCCGAATGATCAAATCGCTACAATCCCTCTTGTCTGGGCACGGCACAAGTGTCTGACCGCCGGTAGCTAACCTTCATTACTGATTACGTGACCGCATGACAGTGACAGACGGGGTTTCACTTTGTGTCTGTGACTGAGACTCTTTACCGCCAGTCCGGTCACGGCTCCAGGGCGGGCGCAAAAGAAGAAAAAAAGAAAGAAAAAAAAGTGTGGATAGCTCCGAAACGGAGGAATTGCGCCATTGCAGCCCCTCCTTCTCATGGCTCACCGCTTCGTGTTGCCCCAATTGCTCTGGTGGAGACACACTTGCTACTACTGCTGCTGCTGCTGCTGATAGCTTGATAGGCAATAGCCACCAGAACAATTCCAAGAGTGGGTACTAGAATATACACAGAGATAGATTGCCTTGCCTGCTGCCCCAGGGGGGATCTGATCGTGAATCCTTCATCAGACAAAAGAAGGGTTACGTAGCCGCCATGGCAGGTAGGTCACTATGATTGGTACGGTCGACTAACTGACCGCTAGCCTGATGGCCCTGGGTTGAAGTTAGGTATTACTAACGTTGGGCCCGGAAGATTTCGTGAGCATTCCAGTTGAATGATGACCCTTCAAGTTACGCTGCTGTAGCTAACCGGCTGGGGCGCACGTCAGACGCAATCCTGCTGCGATCAGACCTTCTACGTCCGGGGGTTTAGGATGAGCCTCAGGATTAGAAAAGGATCAGGAGGATTGAACTGTGTGTTGGCAGGATCGTCTCTTTCTGACTCCCTTGTCCTTCATTTCCTTTGTTTCTTCTAGCTTGATGGGGGAGCCCTTTTAACTTCGTGGCGGACTGCCAATGGCCGTGACAAGCGCACTGACAGCCTGCTCTGGGTATATGATGATGGCTTACTACTGTATAGTCGTATTCAGACGCTGCCCCCATTTTGAATTGGGACTTGTGGTGATGGTGGTCAGTGTAGCCGCAGTGCACATTGGTAATCCCGGTCTAAATTCCCTAGTGGCTCTTTTAGGGAGAATCAGGAATTGGTCTGCACTTGTAAACCTTGTTGGCGTCCCAACATTGAGAGAGATCTGGAGATGGGCTGGAGAAAATTGAACTAATAGTAGGTTTGGAGAATAGGCCCCAGCAGATCCTCCATGTATGTCATAGCGGTACTACATTTACGGAGTCACCTACTACCTATTTCAGACATGAATCTCAGGGTTTATGACGTGATGCGACAATACTAGTAGGATACGGAGAATTGCTGTGAGCAATAGCTTGTCAGTTAGCCATGCGATTGGCAGCGTGGTTGATGCAAAAACAAAAAACACGAAATAAACAAACCAAGAGTGCCATGATTTGGCTCAGGACGGGTCGGCCAGGTCCAAGAAATGAGGATGATTGGGCTTGGACCCCGAGGAAGAGGATACAGTCACCCTCTGGAATGTGAGTTGCGAGACACACCGGCAGGCGAGGCCAAAACGGCCGACAGCCAAGCCGCCCGAGCAACCCAAACCAGCCGCCAGCTTTTCTCCACGTGTGTCCACGTGGAACCGCATGGGTCTCGGTTAGGACAGAAGGCAGGAAAGAATGCACTTGGAAGAGTCGTGGAAGAGCGGGAGACGCATCCAAGAAGTAAAAGAAGGCGAACGAAAGAGTCCTCGGCAGCTGTTTTTTTCATCCACGCGAAGTAAATAATAAAATACGAGAGCCATCACAACTCAGCCACGCGGGAAGCCATCTGGTTTGTTCTGCTCCACCGCGTCTATCCATCTGGGTCCTCTTATCCTTTTCTTTTTTGGAATGCTACGTAGACAGGGTACTTTGTAGACATATTCTGAAACTTGATCGGCTTGATCACATTATTGAGAAGTGATCTGGCAGGGGTTTCGCTGCTACTGAGGATGGCTGGCTGCCTGGTCCGACCGAAGCAGGACTGGTCGTTAGACTTTCATCATATGCAGCATTGTAAATAGTTTCGTTTGTCTCCCCGGCGAAGTCGACTCCTCCAACTATAGACAAGGGAACGGGGATTGATGTATCGTTCGCGTGGCTTTCTCTCCCTCCCTCAAAGGCCCTAAGAAGACAGGGGCCTGAGGCCACAAATCCAGACATCAAGTAAATATTGATCTGCATCAGGGAATTGCTTGGTTCGCTTGGTTCGAATCAGAACCCAACAAGGTTTTGCTCGGGCGGGATACCCACGTGGGCGAAAGGAAGGTTTACACAGAGAAAAAAAAAGATAAGAGGGGCTTGTGAGGCTGCCAACCAGTCCGTACTATGCCATAGATAGGCAATGATTGGTGGCTATGATCGCCCGTGTAGGGGGGAAAGAGGAAGAAGGAGAAGAGAGTTCAAATGGGGAGTGAAAGTATCAATCATTGACGGGGATAGCACGCTGGGTGAAGCCTAAACAGCAAAGCCCGAAACGCAAGCACCCAATACATCCAGGGCCCAAAACCCAGAGGCCGATGATGAGGTGATGGGTCGTTCGGGCTGGGTTGGGGGTGGGGAAAAGGTTGAAAGTCGGTGTTCGCCAGCGTAATGGCGAGCAACTTGAGTCTGGTACTAGTGGCAAGCTAGTCCCGATTTGGCAAGAGCCTGGCTGCAAGTGTTCGTTACGAGACGCTGTGACTGGTTGCAGTGCCTTGGGGATTTTCCGGTCATGACTCAAGGATGATCGTTACTGCTTGAAGGCCGCCGCAGTCTCTCCAGTATGGAGGCCTGCTTGCTGAAGAAGGAAGGTGCTTGGTAACGTGACGGGCTTGGCGCTGCTGGCTGCTGTTTGGTCTGGCTGGAGGTACCTTTGGGTGTACAGACCGAGCAAAAGCGTGTCGGCCACGTTTTTTTTTCTTTGCCTGCTCGCATCTGCCCCTGTTCCGTTTGACTGGAAGGAACAAACGTGCTTGCCCTGATGTATGTAGTATGTATAGACCAGGTACACAACCTGTCAGCTTAGGCTCGGGATATGATGCTTGAGTACTACTTGCCCGGGGCTTACCAGAACCAAATCTCCTCGTCATATGATAAGAGATACGGTAGGAACTTCTGAGATGCACATTATTAATGGTCTCAGGCAGATAAACCAATAATGTCGCATCACTTCAATTGCTGTGCAGCAATCACTACTTACTACTTAGTCGGTCGATGCTGATAATTAATGTCACTTGCTTGTTTGCTCGCTTCAGAATTCTTCTGATAGCTCTCTATAGTCCATACCTATATGACTTACCGCTCAGTCCTCTTCTTCCATATCTTTCGGGAATAATATCCACCAGTCAATCTGTTGCTGCGTGTCTGATGGGGAACATTCATTATACAGCGAACACAGCGCGATCTGGTTGAAACCCTCCCCAGGCGTAGATTTCGCTGATCATCCGACGCCAGCGGTTTTGGAAACCGGCCCACTTTGGAGGTGGTTGAGACGGAGCAAGCAATGTATCTCTGAGAACGATACGGTATGTGACACAGGTTACCATACACAGGGATACGGACCGGGAAAGTAAGATGGCCCTGGTTAAGTTACCTTCACCGTTCGGGGATCTCCTTGCATCAAACCATGACAGGGAAGGGATGATTTCTGGCAGGAAGAGGGAGAATTAACTCATAACTCAATTCTACATATTAAATATGGCCCCTTTCCTTAATGTCAGACGCGGAGAAGGGCCCCCATCCCGCTTAAAGGACAAAAAAAAGTAATCAACGAGAAGGGAAGCATGGCTAAGAAAAGGCCTGCAGGTTCGGGCGGTCGCCTGTAGGAACCTTACCTTACCCAAGGTAGCCTTTCCGGAGGGCAATACCCGTACCATCCCATTCTATCCCACCCATCCCACCCTGCCGGACTCTGCAGGGAAGCCGACCTCTGATCGCCCCAAAGGACGATCCGTCCACCTTTGCCCTTGGCCCACGTTGTCTGGTGCATGAAACCGTCCGCGTGCACAGTGGGTCGAGAATGACAGGCCTGATTCTTCACGCCCCTGGAGACCCTCTTGAGCAGCCGCTGCTCACTTGGCTTTCTGCTCATCTTTTCCCTCTTTTCCCTTCCCTTCCCTTCTCATTCTTTCCGCTACCTCTGCTCCTCTCTCTCTATCTCTCGCTCTCTCTCGCTCGCTGTAAGGGATCCATCCGGTAGCATCCACCCTGTACCAAAAAGCCACTTCAGATCGTACTCCAACTTCTGGGAAGTAAAACAGTTTGTTAAGTCACTTACTGTTTGTATAAATACCTGACTAACACTCTACCCAAATTCCCCGCTTGCTCTTTTCGTCATTGAGTTTGAATTTATTCCATTTTCCATTTTCTTACAATTTTTTTTTTCCCTGAATTTTTTTTTCTTCCCATTTTCTGCCGTTGCCCTTTCCCAATCTTTCCTGGGTCTGTTTCCAAACCGACTTTGAATTTTGGGTCAAGACTTTCCTTCACTCAAAGTGGAATTTTACCTCGTGTTTTATTTCATTATTATTTTATTTTCCCTTCTCTGCTTTCCCTTATCCATACATACACCCACCCCTCCACCTTTTTTTTTTTTTCTTTTCTTTTTTTTTTTTC
>NW_020798755.1:81496-101550 GCF_003344945.1 Aspergillus welwitschiae | reverse complement strand
AACAGTCAAATTTGAATACGTTCACAAGACACAATTCACTTTCCACAAACTACTACTACTACTACTACTACTACTACTACTACTACTACTACTACTACTACTCCAATCTAATCCAAATCGTAGTCGATGTTTTGATCACTATACACAGGGTTTATGGAAGAGAACAAGGAGAAAAAGAAAGGGGACGGACAGACACAGTCGATGGAAGCAGCATCAGCGACACAGACAAAGGAAAAAGTCAACGCCATGAAAAAAAGCAAGCAAAGGACATTGGTACAGCAGGCTGGACCTGGATTTGGAGATCGCCATGGCCAAGGGGACCTGTTACACAACTCGCACAAGCCGAATGATGGTAATAATAGAGACAATTAATCTTTCTCTTGGTATATCTGCAACTTCTAATCGAGATTTTGGCACCAATAAATCAGGGTCATGTGTCTTGAGCTGTTATACAGGTCTTCGTTGGAATCAGACGGTCCCATCCTTTTCTACCGGTCAACCTCACCGAACACAAGATCCATTGTTCCTGAAAAGATATGTGTTAGCTTGCAGTTAGTGCGAAAAGGGGCAGTCTGGGTATAGCTTACCGATAATAGCGACAGCATCGGCCAGAAGGTGGCCACGAGACACTTGGTCGAAACCACCCAAGTGAGCAAATCCAGGAGCACGGATCTTGCAGCGGTAGGGTCTCTCGCTACCGTCACTGACCAGGAACACACCCATCTCACCCTTGGGGGCCTCAATGGCGGAGTAGGTCTCACCCGGGGGAACGGCGTAACCCTTGGTGAACAGAAGGAAGTGGTGGATCAGGGCCTCCATGTTCTCCTTCATGGCCGCACGGGGAGGAGGAGAGATCTTGTAGTCCTCAACGCGGACAGGACCAGCGGGCATCTGGTTCAGGCACTGGTGGATGATGCGGAGGGACTGGCGGAATTCCTCCATACGGCAGAGATAACGGTCGTAGCAGTCACCGTTGACACCGACGGGCACGTCGAACTCAACCTGGTCGTAGGCATCGTAAGGCTGGGACTTACGGATATCCCAGGGGACACCGGAACCACGCAGCATGACACCAGTGAAACTCATGTTGAGAGCATCGGCAGCCTTGACGACACCAACACCCTGGGTTCTGGCCTTCCAGATACGGTTATCCGTGAGCAGTTCCTCGGTCTCGTCAATGCGGTCACCGAACTGAGTAGCCCACTGGTAGATATCGTCGAGGAGACCAAGGGGCAGATCTTGAGACACACCACCAGGGCGGACGTAGGCAGCGTGGAGACGGGCACCGGAGACACGCTCGTAGAATTCCTAATTGAGAGGACTCGTGTCAGTCATTGCGGCTCGCATACAGCTCAGCATGCCAGAAAACACCTACCATGAGCTTCTCACGCTCCTCGAAACCCCACAGGAAAGGTGTCAGAGCACCAACATCCATCGCGTGGGAAAGGACGGACATGAGGTGGTTCAGAATGCGTGTCATCTCACCGAACAGTGTCCGGATGTACTTGGCTCTCTCAGGGATCTCAATGTTCAGCAGCTTCTCAACAGCCAGGGAGAAGCACTGCTCGTTGGTCATCATGGAGACGTAATCCAATCGGTCGAAGTACGGCAGGGCTTGCATGTAGGACTTGTATTCGATCAACTTCTCGGTACCACGGTGAAGCAGACCGACGTGGGGATCGGCGCGGACGATCTCTTCACCATTGAGCTCCAGAATCAAACGCAACACACCGTGAGCAGCAGGATGCTGGGGACCGAAGTTGACAGTGTAATGGCGGATCTTGCGGCCGGCTCCAGAGTCCTCGGACTCGAGGGCGGCGCCCACATCAGCCTCCGAAGGGCCCTCCTTGTTGGCCAGAGATGTGAAAGTCGGGTCGGCCGGGATGAGACGGGTGGCCTGGTAGCTGGTGGGCTCTGCGTACCGGCGAGGCAGCGACGTCGAAATCGTCCGGGATCTGGGGATAGCAGTGTTTCTGGAGAAGCTCGACGGGCGGAGGCAGAGCCTTTTGGGCGCGCTGCCCGCCAGGCGAGTGAAGGAAGCAGCCATTCGGGAGAGCGGGGAGTGAGGATGAGGGTGAAGTGAGGCGGAGAGCCCTCAATCCAGACGCAATTGGGTTGGAAGGAGGGGGAATTGGCGGGGATTGGAAGCGATGCGGACTGACGCTTGCTCCTCGTTGGATGAGGTTGCGCTTTCCAGGCGAGATACAATTTGGGCAGTCACGTGAGAGGAGCTTATGGTCATCAGCCCGTCTCTGGTTGGTCTGCCGTTGGCCGTCTATAACTCCCGCCACTAGTGCCAATTCCTGCCTAAACTGCTGGGTGTGTTATAACCAACCATCTTTCCGCCTTTGCGGCCTGCAGAATTTCAAGAAAATACTGCCGCTTCCGCCAAAGAACTTTTCGCAGTTGCTCCCTCCACTTCGTCTGTCCCTCTTCCTCCTCCAATTTTCCCCGCGGCATATACATTCTCGTCCATCATGGCGCCTCTCGTTCCCTCGCAGGAGGAGCTTGATCGCAGAAGGGTATGTTCCCTCTTCCGACCGTGGCTTCTTCTCTCTCTCTTTCGTCCTTCATCATACTGACTGCATTGACTTCCAGATCGTCGACATCAACCCAGAGACCGTCTCCAACATCCCCTCCACAGATTTTCCTGGTCACTGGCCCGGCGAGTCGCACGAATGGTCCCTCGAAAAGTTCAAGAATGTACGTTGGTAGTACTCAAGTGTCCGCGCTCAATTGCCCCTCCTCCCAGTCAAGCTTCATCAGCTTTACGCTCACACATCTTTTTTTTCGCGAACAGGATCTCAAGATCGACTTCCACCGCAACGAGCGATTCGAATCCTCCTTCTCTCTCATCGGAGTCGACGCCTCCATTGCCAATGCCTTCCGTCGCATTCTCATGGCTGAGGTGCCCAGCATCGCCATCGAATACGTCTTCGTCCACAACAACACCTCTGTCATTCAGGATGAGGTTCTCGCACAACGTCTGGGTCTGATTCCCCTCAAGGGTTCCGTGGAGGGCATCAACTGGATGCGCTGGTTCAAGAAGCCTACCGACGACGATCCCAATGGCAGCAGTCCCGCCGATTACAACACCATCGTCTTGCGCTTGGACGTCGAATGTACCAAGAACCCCAACGCGGATCCCGAGGAGACTGACCCCCGCAAACTCTACAAGAATGCGCACGTCTACGCCAAAGATATCACATTCCACCCCGTCGGTCGCCAGGAACAGTTCTTTGCTGGCGATGACGCAATTCAGCCCGTCAACCCGGACATCCTGGTCGCCAAGCTTCGCCCCGGTCAGGCGATTGAAATGGAACTTCACTGTATCAAGGGTATCGGTGCCGACCATGCCAAGTTCTCCCCTGTCGCCACGGCCACCTACCGTCTACTACCCGACATCAAGATCCTCCGCCCCATCATCGGTGACGATGCCAAGAAGTTCGCCAAGTGCTTCCCCAGCGGTGTCATTGGCCTCGAGAAGGTCACTCGTGAGGAGGCTAAGCAGAAGGACAGCGGATATGAGGGCCACGAGGGCGAATTGAAGGCCGTTGTTGTGGATCCCTTCAAGGATACCGTCAGCAGAGAGTGTCTGAGACACGAGGAGTTCCAGGGCAAGGTCAAGCTCGGTCGCGTCCGCGACCACTTCATCTTCAACATCGAGAGTGTTGGCCAATTCGAAAGCGACACCCTCTTCCTGGAGAGCGTCAAGGTCCTGAAGCTGAAATGCGCAAGATGGAAGCGCGGCTTGACGGACCTTATGCGCTAAGTCAAAGCCATTTGGCTCCGCCTTCCGTGAAAAATGATTCAAAGCTATATAATGCATTGGCCTGGCGTTGGATTGTCTTGTTGATTTTGTACATTTTACGAAAAGTTGGTGACAACCTTCTTTACACTTGTTGGGAGTCTGGACTGGGATCTTTTTGTGATAGAAAAAGCAGATTTGACTTCCTAGGTCTTGAACATGATCATCAGAGCATCAGCGATTCTTCGTAACGTGTAGTTGCAGGTCCATCTCAGGGGCCCTCTGTCTATTGAAACGCCAGTCGGAAGCGGAAATCGATGATATACGCCGGGTCACTGACTGCAATTTCCTGACCGTCTTCGATCAGGTCTTTCAGCTTGAGCTTCAGATTAGCGCGAGTCTGTTCCTCCAACTGCGGCGGGAACCGTTGGTAGAGTGTCTTCTCCTCCGTCCTCATACTAGGCTTCTTCAGCTGAGCCTCGGGCCGTTCTCCAAGGGTTTCGATGAATTCTTCGAGCGTCATATTCGGGTTCACAGTCAATTTGCGTGCCAGATTTCCGCACACCGGGCAGTCTGGCTTCTTCTCCGCCTCGAAGGTATAAGTGTACACGCCCTCTTCGCCCGCATACATCATATAGTTCTCAAGGTAAGGGTTGCAAGATGTGGCAATCTTCAATGCCTCGGAGGTAGTCGCGGCTGCGATCACGGCATTGGTTGAGGCAATAGCTGGAATAATGTTTTTGACGACTCCCTGAGTCATCTGGAAAGTGACGCCGGGGATATTAAACTGCTTCGCCCGCTCCAGAGCAGCATTGTAGACCCAGCCAATGTGCTCCATGTCGTCACTATCAAATGCGTCATCTTTGCGCTGTTCCTGCCAGGCGATCTGATGAGCCCATTCGATGCAGTGTTGAGGCTGGCGCGGAATGGTTGCGATGGTACAAAGAGGGACGGCCGGTCGCGGCGCGTGCATGTCAAGCTGACACTCGATACAAGAGGAAAGCGTGGGTAGAATTACACGCGCCTGTCCCTTGAATCCTGTTATCGGTTAGCTGTGTTTATTTCCCCTCCAGCATGAGTGAGCAAATATACCTTCTGTTCCGCCATCGATGAGCGGCTTCAGACTTTCTGGATCCTCGAAATCAACCATTCCGACCAGGGTCGAGTTAATCCATCGTCTGGCTTCGATGCTATCAAGACCACAGACGATGATCTTGAATTGCATGTAGTAATCTTCGTCTTTGTCCTGAATCTTTCCTACATAGGGAGTGATCTTAACTCCCTTGACTCGTCTTTCTACAAAGGCAGCAGCAACCTCAGCTTTGGGCTTGCCTATGTCTGACTGGCGAAATAGAAACTGTCTGTTTAGGTTGGAAATATCGATCGTATCTGCCTGTGTTAGTCAGTTGTTGTGTTTGCGAGTTAGGAAGGACCTACCCATGTCAATGACGTGAATGTCTTTGAAACCTGATAATGCCAGGTTCTTGAGTATTTCACATCCTAGACCTCCAGCTCCTCTGTAAGCAGTGCTTGGTTATTATCTATTGAACCTTTAAGGGAGTAAGAATCGCCTTGACTAACATGACTCTGTAGTTCTGTTAGCGAGCATGACGGCATTATCACGGTCGTAGAAACGCACAGAATTTTCGATGACTCTAAAGCACTTATCGTCTCTTGCCCAGGGACCCAATCTTCATCGCTGAAGGGTCCAGACTTAGTCAGGACGCTGTATAGATGTTTCCTGGTGATATGAGCAGCTGCTGCTAACGGGTGAAGAAGCCATCTCACCATCGCTGAGGCGCACCTGTAGCTGCCATTTTCCGATTATGTTGTCTAGGTTAGATAGGTCGCTAGTTATTTGCCTCTACTCAAGCTCTTGTTGCATAAGCAAGTGTCTCTTGCCTCCGAGCTGCACTTATTATGAGCTCCTGCGCCAGTTTAGATAATCTGGTGTCGGAGATGTAAGCAAAATACTAGCTCCAGAGCCAAGAGCTACGTTGCTATAGATTTCGAGATTTCAAGTTGTAGACAGTGTGGAGGTGATGATGGGATGATGAGGATGGTGAGCTCCAATGGTCGTTAGATCGATACAGCACCGCCCCACGTGACCCCTCCGCGCCATACAATTTCCTCCAACTTCCACAACTTGATCCTCCTTTCCTCGCAACTGTTACGAGGATAATGCCACATTTGTAAAATGGATGGTCTACTTACGGCCGTTAAGACGGTCAAGCACAGCCAGCAGCCCGTCTTGTCGGCTGCTGCCGAGGGAATATATCCAGCCACCACATCCAACGGCTCTGAGCACCGGTCCAGAGCCGATCTCCCCGGGGACGCAACATCCTCAGACCATATCTTGGCCGTTTTGAAGGCAAAACCCGACGAGCACGAACTCGCTCAGGCTCTAGCCATACTAGATCCATCAAATAAGACAGCATCCCCTACCGGTTTTGATATACGGGTCCCGCGCCCAGTAACAGCGCAAATTCTCAATGTTCTGGTTAGTATTACAGTTCCGGATCATTGGGGGGCTCTTGGGCCACAATCCCAAAGTCCAAAATCAGGTAATACGAAGCTACGAGCTGCTCTTCTGAGATGTCTCAGCAGTGTTGCGGGAATCAGTTGCCTGGTGACCCAGCTCCGTTCTCTCATAGCTGCGTCCCGTTCATCGGCTGAGCAAGCCAAATCATCCGGTCATAAGATACAGATTAGAGATACACTTGCGGTTATTTCCGCCTTGCTGGAGCCGAGTGACTTTGCGTTTCGCCTATACACTGACATGGATGATTTGTACAGCAATGCGACACAGAAGCAAGTGGCTTGGAGGGAATTGCTCTCAATACTTGCTGCCAGTAAAGTTTTGTCGACGGCGGCGGAAGCGCTTACTCTGATATCTGGGCTTGACGGGCTTTCCACAATCTCATGGATTGGGGAAGGCTCAAAGTACGCCACCTGGCTAGGTTCCAACATCTTCTATATGTCTTCGAAGACTGCTCTCGGTGATGAAGAGGCATGGAAAGCTGTGGCTCTTTTGACTGGGAGGTCGCTAAGCTTGGGCTATACAGGTATTTAAGGACGCCTCCGCTGATAGGCTTGGTAGGCTAAGCATAATGATGCAGATCAGGTGGTCAAAGAAATATATACTGGACTTCTTGTTCAGCGAGCACTTTCTGAACAGTACAGCTCGCTTTTTGACCGTCTCCGGCCAACGGAGCAGCTAGCACTGCTCGAAGCTGTCTTTCGAGATCTCGAGAAGAGGCAGTTCTCAGGTGAAATACCTGGCGACAGTGCCAGCAACACCTCGGGACAAGTGGTTAGTAGTGTAGCAGCTCTCTGCTCAATTGCCGTATCAAAACGGTCAGATCTGCAAGGTCAGATTATAGACTGGCTCTCAAAAGGCCAAGGTGGTTCGATACATTCATTGGGGCTGCGTCGTGCTCTAGTGGCTATACTGGCACAGCAAGAAGGTGAGACTAAGCCTGCTTAACAATGTTTTCCTGCTGACACGGATCGCATTAGACTCGATCAATACTCTTCTTAGTAAGAGTCTAGATCAATCAGGCGACAAGTTCTACATTCAGCACGCTCCCATTAGGTGTCAAGAAGGTACAATATCCATACATTACATATAGGAGGTAGGCACTGACCTCTCTCAGCCAATGCCCAAGTTGTTCTTCTCGCTGCGGGATACCTCCAACGACTTGATCCTGCAGCAATGATGTTCATTGGTCGCACTGGAATCTTTCTGAACACTGTCTCAAACCGCCTGGCGGCATCTTCACCCAGAGCTCGGTTCCTCGGTATGCTGATTGGAACTACAATTTCGCAGCTCATCGAGCAACAGGGCAAAGGGATGAGGTTTGATCTCGAGGAGATGGAGAGTGATGAGGCACATTGGTACTTGGACCTTGCCAAACTACACGATACCGTTGGGTCTATTGAATCCATTGAAACGCTTAGAGGGCCTGCGACAAGACCAACCGAGAAGCGTAGCAAGAATCAAACATCTGGGACCGATACGCCAAAGAAAGACACCAGAAGAGCAAAGATTGTCGCCATAGAAGAGATCAATGATTCGGATCATGACGACGACGAAGACGAAGATCTCATCCCATATGAAAAGCCCGATGAAGATCCCTCAGATTCTGATGATGACCCAACATTGGTTCAACGCAACAAACCTACCGCACCAGTGTATGTCACAACACTAGCCGTAACCATATGATCACTAACATGAGTTAGGTATATCCGCGACCTGATAACCTACCTACGCGACACTGAGAATGTAGAGCGCTACGAATTGGCTGTTGCTACCGCCCCTAGCCTGATCCGACGCAAGACTGGCTTTGGAACAGAGCTTGCTGAGAATATAGAAGAATTGGCACTTGTCGTCGTGGGCTTACAGGAGCATGGAAAGATCCCCAAATTCCAGGAAATTCAACTTCAAAGTATGATCGCATTGATCGTATCTCAACCTCTTAAGATGGGCCACTGGTTCTCGGCCATATTCTTCGATGGAGACCTATCTCAACCACAGCGCTCTACAATTCTTACAGCCCTAGGCCTGGGTGCTCGCGAACTCGGCGGAAATGGCGAAGCAGACGCTAAAGCACTAGGTCTACCACGCGTATCCGACGCTTCGTTCCCGTCTAAGAAGCTCCCTGGCAACCTCGAAGCCTTGTATCAGCCAGAGACCCAATCGCCCATCGCAAGCCTAACCAAGCAATTATCACGCGCCTCGCTCGAACCATTGGCTGCCCAGGCCTCAGACTCGCTATCAGGGCCCAATGCACTGAAGGTCCGCACATTCTCCTCACGTATGGAAGTCGAAAAGAAACGTCAGCAACGTGAGGCACAGAGACAGAAGTCCACCGCAAAAGATCTATACAGGGTCCTTGCGGATGGGTTCTTCTATCCTCTGAAGGGTCGTTTCGAAATGATGATCATGCAATTTTCGTCGTAAGTTTTTCCTTCCTCCAAATCTTTCGCCAAGCCATCATCACTAATAAACCAGTTCCACCGCTCCCTCCTACAATCCCTTCTACGCTCCGCATCTCCTCGGTCTCTTCATTCAAACTCTCACTCTCATCCTCTCAACAATGGGCCCCCACACGCCCTATCTTGCAGCCGTCACGCACGAAACATTGACATTCCTGCTCTCGCTCCATGCACGCCCCATATCAGACGATCCAGGCATCTTGTCCTCGCTTCTATCCCTCTTCCTCGCAGCTGTAGATCTGAACATCGCCTCCGGAACATCCGGAGAAGAGCGCCTGGTCACCGAATTTGCCACGCAGGTCATGGAGCTACGAGAGTGGGTAGGAGAGATATTCGATCGGACGCCACCGGTCCAAGACACAAGTGATCCACGAGAACAGGTGCGGACATTAGCCGCAGGAGTCATGGTAAAGCTGGGAGAGGTGATAGAGAGATACCAGGGACGGCTGATGGGTGTGAATTCGGGATTCAGATACTAGTTGTAAATAAACAGCCCCAAATAGTCATACAACAATCATATTCTGATATAGATCCATCAAGATCATGAACAATCCACGCCGGTACCCGCGACATGAGAAATATGTCAGCAGAGCTCGCACAATGATCAGAACTGGCAGCTGTGCTTCACCGTCAGCTTTATCTCGTATAAAAATTCGGAGCGTAGCGCAACTAACTGTCACGGTAGGACAGCAAGACCATGTAATAATAGCTATCGCGTGTCGAACATACAGGCTCTCTAGCTATGTTTGTGGGTATGAGACTCAATTTCTAAATAACGAAGACGCAGTTCTAGAGGATCGGTTGGTAAGCTTCATGACAATTCTGCCGAATCTAGATATCAGTACCATCCTCACAGCGGAGCTTCTCGTCTGCAATTCATGTGTATTATTGGCTCTCCCCGACTTTGGTAGGGCAAAGAGAACCTACTAAGTCTCTGTGTGGATGCATAGAGATGAGGAGCAGGTCAATATGACTAGACTGCAAGTCCTCCTGGAGATGCACACCCCCGGTGTACTGTCTGTTTACATCTATAGATACAGCGTAGAATAAGATGCAATGTCAGAAAGGCTCAAGGCACGCTCAACACGAAGACGGAACGGTATGATGCCACAACGCCGAATTATACTACCGGGGCGGCGACCTGCCGTGTGGCTGGATACTGCGAGTTTTGCTGACGATTATATTCGAATATGGCAAGATACCTCTGATTTGAGCTGAGCATGAATATAGAATAGTTAGTAAATCCTGCAGGTTTATGCAGAATCCTCAGAGCGAGACCACTTCTCTAATACCCCGGCCCGGCGAGCGACCTGTTACACCACCACCAAACCCGTCAAGATCAACTTTCCCCTGGCACATATCGGAGAATATACATATTATACATATCCAACTAAGGCTGCTCGCTCAACATTTCCATCACGAATTTACTAGCAGGATAAAGATAATCCCGGTATCGCAGCGTCGACACAAAACACATCGGAAGAAGTGTGTGTGTGTGTGCGCGACGTCTGACTCGAGAGCAGCGGCAATTGCTTTGGGGTGATCTTGTCGGCATCACAGGTCCATCATCGAGAAACGTAGTTGACTTGTAATAGACCAACAGCAATATGGAAATAGAAACAGATACCGATAATCGTCCGTTCGGAATATCCGAGAATTGATTGACAGACGGACATTCGGACGATGCGGAGAAAGTCGGGGGTGACCCTTGCTTGGGCCCCCAAGGCACAGATGCTTTAGCTTCCGGTTCAGCTCCCTCAAGTCCCAGGGAAGAAGGTACGCCGATGGATGGACGCAAGCAGGCAAGCAAGCAAGGGTCTTAGCTTACCTGCTGCACGGAGAAGGATTTCGTACTTCTAGGGCAACGTAGATGGATCCATCTCCCGTGAAGGCTGTACAGGTCGGGCGCGTGCGGACCAGGAATCACTGTCACTGAGCATTGAAGACTGATTCGAAAGAAGAAAAAAAAGTACAGAGATAACGATAGCGTCACTCTACAAGGAACCCCGGGGGTGCATTTCAAGCATCTTGATTAGACAATAAGGTATATAGTAGCGACCGTGGTGACACCGTGGGTGTCTTGTATGCTCCAAACAAGTTTAACCGTGGCAAACAAATCAGCCTGCATTTCCCAGCCCATGCTCCGCCCAATTGCAACGGGTATCAGCCCTGCACTCGCCAACGCGAGTGCACCTCCTTATAGCAATTTATCCCAGCAGAAAATCAAACCCAACTCAGATCAACGGCCCATGCTAATTCCCGATAACAAATCATCTGCGGCACCGCAAGGAAAAGGTCAAGTAACCGGATGGAAACAAACACAAGGAAAAAAAGGGGGGAGAGAAGAAAGGAAATATTCTAGATCGTGGAAGAAAAAGGACATGAGAAAAAAAAGGCCTGCTGCGTATAATTCCGATTTGTAATCGTGTCACGGAAACGCAGGAAAAAGAAGTGAATCATCAAGAACCAAACCCCAGCTGGTATCTGAGCAGAAAAAGCCATGCCGAACAGAAAAGGAAATCAAACAACATCGGACCAACTCCCTAGTCTAGCGAGAGATAAGAAGGAAATGGGTAATCAAAACCAAAAAGGAAAAACCAAATCACCAACCAGCAAAACAACCGGTACCTCTATGGTCATAAACTTGGGTAATAAAGACATCACTAGCAACCCTCCGAGCCGTTGTACCGTGTCTTGCCTGTCCAGGGGAATCTGAGAAAAAAAAAAAAAAAAAAAAAAAAAAAAAACAAAGGAAACAAAGGAAATGGGGTATCGTTTCTCTGCCACACTGGCCGAGACGGAAAGAGGAAGAAAAGTAGTAGAAGAGGAATCGAAGCTGTTGTACAAAACACCGAACCCGATTCAGGAGTGAGACGTCGCACAATGTGTTGCGATGCGTCTCAGGATCGTAGTCCGCTGTTCCTCCGCCCCGTTAAGGTGGCGTTAAGGGGGAGGCATTCGAGACTGAAAGGAAGAGTGGCTTGATTTACTCTTCGTCTTCGCCCGAAGCACCTTCCTTTTCTCCTTTGTGGACCTTCTTGTGCCGCCGCAGGTTAGAGACGACCGAGAAATGACGGCCACAGCCTTCCACGTCACATGCGAATGCTAGATTCCCGACTATTAGTATCACAGACCACTACTAAAAGAGACTCGTTCTGGAACTTACGTTTTTCACCAGTGTGACTGTACATATGGGTCTGAAGAGACGACGGGCGGGTAAACCGCTTGTCGCACACCTTGCACTTGTGCTTCTTCTGGGTGTTGGACGGCATCTTGGAGCTAAACTGGCTCATCATCGACTGGGGTCCCGGAGGCGCACTTCCCGTCAACAGGTTCGACGGGCGAGGCAGCGTCCGCGACAGGTGGCCGTTCTCGTAAGATTCCGAGGTAGTAGAGCTGTAGTCAGTCACAGAGGACTCCACAGATGCGACAGAGGCGGAATAGTAGGGGTAGTTTCCGCCGGAAGAGATCGACGATCCAGAAGAGTGTGTCGAGGGGAAACCGTAAGAGTCACCCGAGCCTCGCGAGCTGCGAGGGCCGTAGATATTGCGAGGTGTCATATCCTGGCTGAGCGCGACCATTCCGCGGCTGGCATCAAGAGCATCTCCGAATGTTGGGGCGGAAGGGGGTTGCGATTGACCGACGCGAGCATCACTACACAAGATCAAAAAAAATGAATGTAAGCATATTTCCCTCCATATACACACCGCTGAAAGCTTCAGATCATGAGGTAAACTTACGCATGAGATATCCGACGGTCCTGGTGTTGGTGCATAGACGGAGCGTAGCTAAGCGGGGCGTAGCTCGCAGGCGCGAAGCTGGTCATGGGCGAGGCGGTGGTGTAGGCCGGAGCTTGATCAAAAGAAGTGCGCGGCATGTCGTGCGACAAACCCATCATCTCCGGTCCGGGGTAACTCGAAGCAGTAGCAGTAGGATAGTTGCTCCCGGCGACCATCGAGGGAGCGGAAACGGGAATACTCGAGTATGGCATAGACATCGGTGGGCGGCTCACTTCCTCCTGCTTAACATGGCTGAGGCCAATCTGGCTGGGTCCCATGGAAGTCGCGTAGACCGGGGGAGTGGAATGGGACGAAGTTTGAGCGGTCCATGGGTCGGTGAACTGCGGAGCGCTGTGGTGCATGTTGTGTTGATACACGTTATCGAAGCCCATCCCGCCGTATTGGCGGTTCTGGTTCTCAATGACCATCGTCATGGAGGATAGTTGGTTTATCGCGTGGATTTGAATTTAAAAAAAGAAGTGAGACAAGAAAGATAATTTAACGACGTGGTCGACGTTGGGGGCACGAGATCACGGCGCAAAGATATCCCTGGGAAAATGCAGGAACCAAAACACAGGATTTCCCCGCGAAAGGTCAAGAAGGGAATTGCGCGGGTGAACTGGAATGGTAGAAGGTGGGGAGGAGCAGAAGAATGGAAGGGGGTGGGAGAGAGAAAAATAGATTCGCGAGGATGATCAACAAGGAGGATGGGAGGAGCAGATGAATTGATCCGCGCAAAATGTATAGAGGAACGGAAGGCGCAGAATGCAAGTGTAGGACAAGCTTCGAGGATGATGGAGAGGCGCAAAGTAAAATAGTTTCCTGAGGGCAGTAGCCAGGGAAATAAGTAGAGAAGAAAGAGTAGAAGAGAGCCAGGTCAGCTCGAGGTAGAAAAACAATCCAGAAATCCCTTGAAGGTGAGAACCCGACAGTCAGGAAGAAGGAAAGACAAGACAGTCTGGGGAAGGGCCCCGAAGGGGATCGGCGAAGCTTATGAACAAATACAGGATCTCAGCATGAGGATGGACCGCAGGGACGAAGGGAAGCCCTGGCGTTGCCGTGTTGGTGATGGCCTAGTGCCACTGACGACGTCCCGTCGGGGACGGTTGCAGATCGTTACTTTGGGCCGCTTAGGCTTCGAAACGGCGCCAGTGTTAAAAAAAAAAAAAAAAAAAAAAAAAAAAAAAAAAAAAAAAGAAAAGAAAAAGAAAAAGAAAAAAGCAAAAAACGAGAGGAATTGCTTAGTGGCAGTGGAAATCTCCAAATGGGAACCAGTTCCTCGGGTGACTCTCAAGGTTTTGGATGGGTCTTCTTTCTTTCCCTGGTTTAGATCGATTTTTATTTTATTATATTTTTTAATTTTATTATTTTTGTTATAATTATTATTTATTATTTTATGAGATTTCTTTTCTAGGAGAGAGAAGAGAGAGGGGAGAGAGAGAAAGAGTGTGTGTGAGAGGAGGAGGAGGGGGGTCTTTTTCTGAATTGAGCATTGCCCTTTTTTTTTTCCCTTTTTCTTTTCCTTTTCCTTTTCCCTTCCTGCATTTTTCTTTTTTGGCTTTTCCTCTCACTCAACTCTCACCATTTTTCCTTCCCTTCCCCTATTCATTTTCCTTTTATTTTTCCCTTTTTATTTTATTTTATTTATTTTCCTATTTTATTCTATTCTTTATTTTTTCTCATTCCCTCACTCCCACACCCCCATAGCCCCATTTCATTTTCCAGAAAATGAATTTCTAGGTCCTCCCCATCCCACCATTTGCTTCTTTTCTATTTTTGTGTTCACTTTCCTAATATGATCACCATAATCTAAGGGAAACGAAATGCATGGGTATCTAGTAGATAGATGAAATAACAATCGGACTGGGCGATACAAATCTTGCGTCATCTCCAGATTCAAGTGCTGCGAGACAAGACTAACTAACTAACTAACTAGCAATCGGACACTACTTGCTTACTTGTGTTTGATTTAATTCGAAATTGTAATATAATTCATACAGCAGCATTTAAGTAACGTAAAAAGGCTAAAACGCGCAGGGTGTGCGGAAAAGGGGACACCTGAAACTCCGCTGTTGAGCTGAGGCAAGCAGGCATGTATGTATGTATGTAAGTATGTATATGTATATTAATTACGAGGGACAAGGACTACTACTGCGATATACTTTGCTGGTTGCAGACAGTAAGTGACTATGTGTTTTGTAATATTAAGTATTATGTTATGTTAAGCAGGAAGTAAGTAGTTCTATCTAAGCAGCAACAATTATCTCGTTATTGACTAACTAACTATTTAGGAGGCGAACACGGGACGGCCACAAAAAAGAAACGAGCGTTGAGCCCAAAGTCAAAAGACCAAAAGGGCAAAAGCGAAAAGGAGAGATAGATAGTACTCCGTAGCAGACAACGCAAGTAGGGGAAGGGAGAGAGGGGTGTGAACAAAGTGTGGATTTTGGCGCAAAAGAAGAAAAAGGCAAATACAAGCAATAGGGATTCATGGAATGGCGTATGGAGTACGACAACTTCAGTCAGGCACAGGTACTCTTTCTCCTTCATGGTTAGCCACTGTGGAATATGGAGTGCCTACTCCATAATTTCTGTTTTATTTTATTTTCCTCTACTCTTCGTTCCGTGCACTCTCCATTTGTGGCAGTTTTTGGCGTGCGGGAATAATTCATCATATCCATAGGGGGGCGTGGGTGTGGAAGAGGTTACGGAGTACGGTGGGCTTGCGAGCCTACAGAGGAAGGCAAGTAAGTTGAACCTGGGTGAGGGAAGGTAGACTACGCCCAAAAAGGATTGAGAGTGTAAAGGGGGGCGGGGGGGGTGAAGAGAGAGGGAAGAACTGAATGGTGTAGTTTGTGCCGTGTCTATACAAAGTAGCGTGTCGGGAGGGGAGTGACCAGTGACCAAAAGAGAAAGGCGTGGGAGGAGGAGGGTAGACACGAAAATGGTGTGGATCAATGGGAAAAGAAAATAATGTGAAGCAGAAAAAAAAGAAAAAGAAAAAGGGAAACGGGAAAGATTGCAGGAGGGTAGGCAACGCCAAGAGTTAAGCTTAGATGCAGCGACCAAGGTTCGCCTTGAGCCCTTGAGAGTGTTTCAAGGTAGCGGGGAAGTGGCGGCAGATCACAAAGATACGTCAAAGGGTATACCCGTTCCGTGGGGGAGGAAGTCACTGGACGACTAGAGATAAAAAAGCTCCCAGGAATGGAGTGGGCCAAAAACCCCATCTGCTAGCCATGATTGACTGGCTGTCCCTTTTCCTTTTCTTTTGCCTTTTTGGATCTGGCAGGCCTTTTAGCAGGTACCTGGTTAGTACGCTGATGTGGTAATTCAAAAGCGCATTCTACTGCGATACCGGTAATGTTACCACAGGTACACCACCAGAACTGAAATGTCCTCCCGAAGAGAGGCGAAAGGTAAGAGAACAGACGGCACATGGAGGGGGTAAGTAAGAACCAAACGGCTGCCTCAAAACCACTCTGGTAAAGGAGAAAATAATAAGTGTTGCTTTCCGATTCCCATCCCACCCCTTAAAAGTTCTATATCACAGTCGGCAGCCAATGGTGGCATTCATAGGACGCCATTATGCAGTGGACATGTTGCGCAAGAAAGCAGCCAAGACCCAAGTCCAGAGAGTCCAAGCACGATGATTGGTGATTAATTCATCTGAGTCTAGTAAAGAAGTGGTAGAGTTGATGACTTGGCCGCCTGGGAACGCCGTAGCCGGAGGCCATAGGGCGGGCGGGCTGCAGGGCCTAGGAATCCCCGTAATACCACTACGCAGGAAAGGGATCCTGGTTGAGGCGGTATAGCAACGGGCGGCTCACTGCTGATGCTGGGAGATTCTTAGTACACACAGCAGTACACACAGGAAGTAAGTACCCTTTTGCAGGCAGCTGCACTATGGAGCACAACTCCATGCCTCTGCGCAGAGTTTCCATCGAATATTCTTCCTGTCGAAGGTATTGTTCGGATTCGTTTTTGCATGCATGGTCGGCGGTACAGCATTCGGCGCAAGGCCCAAATGTATCATGCGATGGGTGCACCGTGCGTTACAGAGAACAACCATCTATCGGAAAGATCGAAGAATGAAAGTTTGTTCACTTTGGTATTATTTTTGTGGCAGAAAGGTAGGCTCGTATTGCAGCTTTGTCCAACCAGTTCATGGTTCTTAGCCGATTACTATAGACCGGGATGGGACGTGATCCGGACTATAGGGCGAGGTCGTCATTTACTTTCTGTGGTCAGATATCTACCGTACATACTACATAACTAGCAAGCTCAACCCGCACTCTCATGCAAGTAGAGCAAATTAGATCGGACTAATCATCAACATTTGCTGCACAGTTTCAGCCATGATGCTGTAGGTGATGATATCGGGGAAGGGTTGCTGCGGAAAAAGGCAGAGACCCATGCAGGATGACGACATGGCTTTTCGATCGCAATTCAATTTGCGTTGGTCTGCAGAGTTGGAGCTCTCGCGTGTTAATATGGGGTCGGAGTCTGCCGTCATGAGGTATTTGCCTCTCTTGGTGCGGAGTCAACCACAATCCTCCTCCCCTCCTCGTAACCCGAGGGTGCGAATGATTCCGAGGAACGACTAGACTATTATCGAGGTAAGTAGACAAGCACCCGTGCTTGCATGAGATTGTGTGGATGCGAGGGATCGTTCTTCCCCTCATCTTGTTGGTAACAAGTAATATCCAACAAGCCCCGCCTGACGATGCGGAAGAGAGCACTTCCATTGAATTAGAGAAAACCACTAAACTCATCTCTACCAGACAATTCAGGGTCACGTCAACCTGATTCTTGGTTGTTTCCTTAAATAAAACAGCCAAGCTGACGACGATGATGGTGATACTCATGTAAGAACGTGATGACGATGAATCAATCTCTTGCGGTCGCAAGACCCTGCCATGGTAATTTTCCAAACATGACCTCCGCCTCAACAAAAAAAAAAATATAATATGAAGGTGCAACACCGGATATTTCCTCAGCCACTGGACTTGTGATCAATTTACTTTGTACTAAATTATATTTTTCCCCCCATGCCGCTTGGGATCTGAGCAACTCACCCAGAAGAGCACACTACCACACTACTGTAGATAGTAGTAAGATAATTAATGGAACCATCTCCGATTCAGATCGCGACCACGTTACCGGGATTGTATGGGCTGACCCGCCCGTCCTCGGTTCTGGCTGGGCTAGTGACATGGTACTGGAAACCAATTTCCATCCATTCCCATGGCTTCATGGTTCTGGGAACCCCCAGTTATCTTCTGCTCTGCTTTTGCTTCTCTGGGTTTAAACCCATCCATGCAACGAGACGAGAAACGGGGCAAGAGAGACCATGCTCGGGTCTTAGCTCCCCCCATCGTCCTCCATCGTCCTTTTATTCTTCTCCTCCTGAATGAGTGTGACTTGACTGACACTATTAGGATTAGGGATGGAAGTGGGTGGGTGGGCAAGAGGGAAGGAACCGTCTCTCACCGACGTCAGAGCGCGGGAACTGGGTAGGCCGCGCCCTACGCTAGCGGCACAGCTCGAGAAATTTGAACTCCGCTATAGGTCGGAAAAGGGAGGAGGATAGAACACATCACACGCAACATCCACATCAATCAACCAGGAGCAGAATGGGGCACACACACTCACTCGCTCTCTCACTCACCTGGAAAGTCTCCAATTGACAACAGCCAGGCGAGTACCATCATTGGTACGGAGATACACTAAGAGGAGAATGGTCTCGGTGGATGCGAGAGCAGCTGAAAGAGATGATTTGAGTTTATCCTAATAGTAGACAGAGAGGCTCGAGATTGATACTACTAGATAGCTAGTTACCTCCAACTCTTTGCTTTGTTGTTATTGTTATTGTTGGCTGGGGCCATGAGCGGCTGAACATAACACGCAGTAAGTGAGTAATCAACTACGGGAAAAATTAAAGAGAGAAAAACCCAAGAATAGCAATTGGTCAGGAAAAGCACTACCGACAATCATGCTTAATCTAACTGCCCAGGCCATTCCTTCCAAGAGGCTCATCTTAAATTTCCCAACATCATATACGAACTTACGAAGTGTACCAAACTACTTACTCTTACGCCGCGCCCCCCTTTCCAAACCGCACCATCTATAGAAACGTCAAGGTGGATGCCGGGGAGGAGGAGGGGGCGGTGGCCAGGACTCTTGACTGACGGACGCCCACTTTCTGCAACCGTTCGGCTGGGGCGTTTTCACTTTCATTGCTGTCCACAATCCTCCCCTCAGGGCCATGGTCTGTGGCCACTGGAGCCCGGGAGAGAAGCTGGTGAGGACCACCAAGGATCAATATGATAGGTACAGCTCATCACCTCTCGGGCTTAGCTTAACTTAAAGTTTCTTCCTGATCCCCCCAGGAGGGCAGGGTGGGACGCTTCGATTCGACGATAACAGGCTAATAGGCGAGGGTTGCAGGACTGAGCGACAGGGGAAAATAACTAGATAGACGCTGGTGGGTGACCACATGCATCGGGCCAAGATCGAGTCACTCGTCGTGCATGCCGACCATCGAAGATGGCTGCGCGAACCAGTTTAGGTCAGATCCCTGGGACGAGCTGAACGGGGACTGGACTAGACAATGGCTCTGGTAAGTCAGTAAGTACTAAGGTAGGGAAGGGGCTGTCGCGTGGTGCACACTCTTTGGTGACATCGTAGTCTACGGTACTACCAAGTTCTAAGTAGCTGGAAGAAACTCATTACTAAGGGACTGGAATTCGCAAAGGAGCTCAATGTAAGTATGGAGCAGTGGGAGTAAAAAAAGGGCCCAATTCCCATTGGCTCCTTAAGACCAACAACCACCACTCTCGTCATACCGGAAAGAGCAGGTGCAAGAACAGGTCCCCATTGCCAAAATGCCCCAATAGGGAGGGGCGGCTGGCCGAAAAGAAAAAGAAGAAAAGGAAAAAAAAGCGGCGACGGGAACGTGGGTCGGAGAAACCCACACCGTGGTTTTTGGCACGAGGCTGGCCATGCGGGCGACAAGAGGAGCCTTTCTTGAAAATCCTCACAAAAAGGTTCGAAAATCTCCAAAACGCTCAAAGTTCTGGGCCGTGGATCGATTCAATGGAGGAACCGCAAAAGAAACAAGGTTGGACCACACCTTTCACCAATCCGCCCATCCGCGCGCCGCCCCCCCTTGAACTAGCAGTTGATTTAGGGTGGATTCATCGCGGTTGGGGGATTCAATAGTAGTCCGTGGCTCCGTCTCAATCGGGACAAGTCTGGCTGACAGCGCCAGGCCAAGCTTCCCACTTTCGCCTCCCCAATTCTTCAGACTTGAGACGCAATTTGGACTTTTACGCAAAATGGCAAGTCGACAGGCGAAACTATGGGATGGAAACATGGTACCGGGACCTTCCAAGTGTCCCAGTGCGCAGGGTGTGGATTAGCCACTAAGGTTATGAGGCGTCTACTTTAAATGACCAACCGCATTAAGAGGCAATCAAATGTTAGCTTAGTAGTAGTAGTAGTAGTAGTAGTAGTAGTAGTAGTAGTAG